>NC_082717.1:90111673-90339173 GCF_030144855.1 Hypanus sabinus | reverse complement strand
AATGTCTTACTATCTTTCCTTTCAGTTAGTCCTGACGAAGGGCCTCGGCCCGAAATGTTGACAGTGCTTCTCCCTATAGATGCTGCCTAGCCTGCTGTGTTCTACCAGCATTTTGTGTGAATCATAGGCAGAGTTGTGCAGCCAGCCAATCAATCATAGGCAGAGTGGTACAGACAGCCAATCAATCAAAGGCAGAGTGGTGATGACAACCAATCAATCATCGGGTAGTGCAGATACCTCACATCTCCATCTAGCCAGGTTCCATTCTGACATCTGGAACTGTCAGTGTGGAGTTTGTTCTCCCCGTGAGTGTGTTGGTTTCCTCTGGGTGCTCTGGTTTCTCGCCCACATACCAAAGGCAGATAGGTTAAATTGTCTCTAGCGTGTGGGTGAGTGGGGGCTCACCCACACAGGGGCTGTGGGGGTGAGAGTTGGAGGCAGTGTGGGGGTGGGGAGAATAAAATGGCTTTAAAGGGTGGATTAGTGTAAATGTGTTGGTGATCAGTGTGGGCTTAGTGAGCCAAAGCACCTCTGTCTGTCCTGGAGGAGCCCATGACACTAAAACTATAGAATGCCTCTGTACACTGAAGGACAAAATACAGGTACCTTCAGATCTGATGCAATTAAAACAGACGGTAATATGTGCAGTGAATTTGGTTGAATTACTGCATTATTCAAAAGAGAATTGCACTCAATCCAGGATCAATGAAAAGGGAAGAGAACGGAAAAAGAATTAAAGCAACAGGTTCATTTTCTGGAACAAGACAAGAAGAGCATTAAAAGCCAGAAAGCAGAACGACTCTACCACCAATGCCCACAAAGTGGAATTACTGACGTAAACACAAGAGGTTCTGCAGATGCTGGAAATCCAAAGCAATACACACAATCGGGATTGCTGATATGTGGAAACAAATCAAGAAAGTTAGGAACCAGGAAGTTAAGAAGTGTTCAAATCTGTCATCCGAAAGATTTCTGATCAATGCCCCTGTCTTGCCTCGTCAAAGTATGTCCTTTGACAAGGTTCCACATGGGAGGTTAGTTAGGAAGATTCAGTCGCTAGGTATACATGGAGAGGTAGTAAATTGGATTAAACATTGGCTCAATGGAAGAAGCCAGAGAGTGGTAGTGGAGGATTGCTTCTCTGAGTGGAGGCCTGTGACTAGTGGTGTGCCACAGGGATCAGTGCTGGGTCCATTGTTATTTGTCATCTATGTCACTGATCTGGATGATAATGTGGTAAAATGGATCAGCGAATTTGCTGATGATACAAAGTGTGAGGTATTACACTTTGGAAGGACAAACCAAGGTAGAACATACAAGGTAAATGGTAGGACACTGAGGAGTGCAGTAGAACAGAGGGATCTGGGAATACAGATACAAAATTCCCTAAAAGTGGCATCACAGGTAGATAGGGTAGTAAAGAGAGCTTTTGGTACGTTGGCCTTTATACATCAAAGTATTGAGTATAAGAGTTGGAATGTTATGGTGAGGTTGTATAAGACATTGGTGAGGCCGAATTTGGAGTATTGTGTGCAGTTTTGGTCACCTAATTACGGAAAGGATATTAATAAGGTTGAAAGAGTGCAAAGAAGGTTTACAAGGATGTTGCTGGGACTTGAGAAACTGAGTTACAGAGAAAGGTTGACTAGGTTAGGACTTTATTCACTGGGGTGTAGAAGAATGAGGGGAGATTTGATAGAGGTATATAATATTATGATGGGTATAGATAGAGTGAATGCAAACAGGCTTTTTCCACTGAGGCTAGGGGAGAAAAAAAACAGAAGACATGGGTTAAGGGTGAGGGGGGAAAAGTTTAAAGAGAACATTAGGAGGGGCTTCTTCACACAGAGAGTGGTGGGAGTGTGGAATGAGCTGCCAGATGAAGTGGTGAATGCGGGCTCACTTCTGACATTTAAGAAAAACTTGGACTGGTATATGGATGAGAGGGGTTTGGAGGGATATGGCCCAGGTGCAGGTCAGTGGGACTAGACAGAAAAATGGTTCGGCACAGCCAAGAAGGGCCAAAAGGCCTGTTTCTGTGCTGTAATGTTCTACGTTCTATGGTTCTATTGTTTTGCGTATGCTTGCTGCAGCCCGGCTCTTTGAAGGAGATTATCATATCCATGGCCAGTTTTTTTTTGATGGTCGTGATCAGGATTTTGAATTTGGCTCACATCAGAACCAGACTTATTAGCACTAACACGTGTCTTGAAATGTGTTGTTTTGCATCAGCAGTACAGAGGAAAACATACAATATACTATAAATTATAATAAGAAATATACAGAGAATATGTACACTGTAAGTAGCACAAAGAGAGCAAAGTAGTGAGGCATTGTTCATGGGTTCCTGGGCATGTCCTGGGTGGTGGGGTCCAGCATCTTGAGGCTGCCCTCACTCACATCTCCTCCACTTCACAAACTTGCCACTGCCTTAGCAGTGACAGGATTCCTCGTGTCCTGACGAAGGGTCTCGGCCTGAAATGTTGACTGCTCATTTCAACGATGCTACCCGCCCTGCTGAGTTCATCCAGCTTGTTTGACGTCCTCTTCCTCTTGTCCTTACCTACCACATCATGAGGTTCCTCATCTAACACATCATCCTCTGCTACTTGCACCATCTGTAAAGGGATCCTACCACCCAGCATATCTTCACCTCCCCCCCACCCGCTTTCCGCAAAGACTGCTGCACCCATGACTTCCTTGTCCATTTGTCCCTTTCCACTAATCTCCCTCCCAACACTTATCTGTGCAAATTACATCAGCCCCTTCACCTCATCCCTAACTTCACTCAGGACCCCAAACAATCCTTCCAGGTGGGGCAACACTTCATCTGTGAGCCTGCTGGGGTCATCCATTGTGTCTAGTGTCTCCTCTACATTGGTGAGACCCATTGTAAATTGGGGGACCGCTTCATCAAGCACCTCCACTTCACCTGCCAAAAGTGGAGCTTTTTGTTGGCCAAGCATTTTAATTCCCATCCCCATTCCCGTTCTGTCATGTTGGTCCATGGCCTCCTTTTGTTCCAAGATGAGTCCACCCTTGGGTGGAGGTCTGGGTGGCTTCCAGCCTGATGGCATAAATATTGATTTCTCCTTCCGGTAAAAAAAAAGTTTTCCCTCCCCCTTCCCTCTTCTTCTCTTCCTCATTCTGGCCTCTTACCTCTTCTCACCTGTCTATCACCTCTCCCTGAGTTCCCTCCTCCTTCCCTTTCTCCTGTTGTCCACTCTCTTATCAGATTCCTTCTTCTCCAGCCCTTTATCTTCCCTTCTCATCTGGTTTCGCCCATCACCTTCGAGCTATCCTCCTTCTCCTCCCACCACCTTCTTTTTATTCTGGCATCTTCCCTCTTCCTTTCCAGTGCTGAAGAAGAGCATTGGCCCGAAACATCGGCCGTTTATTCATGCCTTTAGCTGCTGCCTGACCTACAGAGCTCCCCCAGCATTTTGTTTGTGTTGCTTTGGACTTGCAGCATCCACAGACTTTCTCATGTTTACATCCCTCTGCAGCGTTTTCCAATCCTGTCCAGTGGCCCCCTCCATACCAGATGGGGACGTGACCAGCTAGAATGTTCTCCACAGTGCATCTGGAGAAATTTGCTGGAGTCCTTAGTGACATAACAAACCTCCTCCAACTCCTAATGAAATTCAGCCCTTGTCGTGCTCTCTTTGTAATTGCATCAATAAAAAAGGGCCTGGGATAGATCTTCAGAGATGTTGATGCCTACTGTTGCAAAGTCACATTGGCACAAGGAGTTAGCAGGTTGGCTTGTTATCCTGGCATTCCGGGAACATCATTCCTGAACCCTTACTTAATTGTTGCTCTGCCTGAATATCAGTTTTGACATCATTGCTCATCTCCCACTGGAATTTGCTTAAGCTGGTGATGGGAGAAGGAGATTGTCCAGCTTCTGCTGGCTCTGGCATTGGCCTGCTATGATCTTATCCCCAGTGTGAAATGTGCTGGATCCTGGGATCCCAAAGCCAATCTCCAAAAATCTGATTGTGTATATAATCAGACAGCAAGCTAACTCCAGAAGAAAGAACAATTGATTACCAGAAGTCTTCCAGGTGACAATATTTAGTGTTGCTATGGCAATAATTACAGGAGCCACAAAGTATGAAGCATCACTATTATAAGGAGCTGTATGACGATGACTCAGTCAGATTCAGATTTCAAATCAATTTATTTAACACATGTACATCCAAATAGACAGAAAAATGTGCCTTTGCATTAACGACCAGCACAAGATGTGCTGGGGCAGCCTGCAAGCACCACCGCCAAGCCAACGTAGCCTGCCCACAACGTTCAGCAGAACAGCACAGAACACAACAAAACAGAATCTAACAAAACAACAACAGCACAAACAAGCCCCTTTCCTCACTCTCACCCACCCACAAACCCACACAGACAGTCCTCCAACTCCAGCACAGGCCGCTGCACCCCCCCCCCCCCAGCAGACTCATAGACAATGGCCCTCCAGCTTCTCCAGTGGACTTCAGACCTTGACTTCCAGATTTCTGATTGACCTTTGGTATCAACCCCAGGGCTAGCTGATTATGGGACCACGAATTCCTGGCCTTAAGCTCTGGTCTTGCTGACTCATGTATTGGGGAGAGGGGAGGGGGGAGAAGGGGGGGAGATGTCTGACGTTAGGTGTACTGGCTCTCATGCTCCCTGCTCACATGGACATCTGCTCCTGGTACCACTGATCCAGTGGGCCACCAGCCGTTGCCTTCACTGATTTTTGTCCACAGTGCTTGCCAGCCCGACATCTGTGAATCTTCCATTTCATGTCCACATCTCTGGCCTTCGAGCACAGAGTGGAGGCCTAGACTCTGGATGTCCTTTGTCCCATGTCCATATCAGTAGGCTTCAACCACAGAGCGCAGAGCAGAGGCCTAAACTCCAGCCTGCCCTCTAACTCCTTCACATCCCTATCCCTAAACCCTAATCTGACCTCTACCTCCCCCACATTCCTATCCCTAAATCCTCATCTGACCCCTAACTCCTCTTTCTGTCTTCAAAACCATCCCTATGAACTTGAGAAAACAACTAATTCCAAGCCACGACCTTGCCAGAGACCATAGATTGCCACGGGTGATACTGATATCCATTTAGTCATTGGGGTAAAATTGTATGAATATCCAATATATTCACAAGAGATCCTGCAGATGCTGGAAATCCAGAGCAATGCGCACAAGATGCTGGAGGACCTCAGCAGGTCAGGCAGCGTCTATGGAGAGGAATGAACAGTCAATGTTTTGGGCCGAGACCTCCATCAGGGCTAATGACACCTATCAGCAAGGATCCATCACCCTCTAGGCCATGCCCTCTTCTCGATGCTACTAACAGGCAAGGGTACAGAAGCTGAAATCCCACACCACCAGGTTCAGGAATAGCTCCTTTCTCGCAACCACCAGGTTCTTGAACTAACCTGCACAACCCTAACCACTTCAGGAATGAAAGTCTACGAGCACCCCTTACACTGACGTGAACTTGCTTTCTTTTCCACTTAGGGCCTGTAACTGGATAGTCTCTTGTTGTCTTTTTCTCAGCGTGTTATAATGCACATTCAGTGTATTGTCTGTTCCCACAGGCCTGGCGCTGGTGCAAGCAAGCTTTTCATAGCATCAAGCACCTCACCATAGCTGTGCACATCACAGTAAGCTCAACTTATAACTTCAGCAAAGTCATAAAACAGTGCACACAGAAAAGCAAAACGCACTGCTGTACTCCTCAGATGACTCATTATTAATTAATCATTATTGAAATGGTAACTCATGAACAGGACAAGGTAACTGTGGCCCAAGCCTGCCTGATGATATCCCAAATGCTTGAGTCATGACAAAGACAAGATAATAACCAATCACATGCCAGCTAATTGCTACCTCATCATCGCATCATTGTGTTTTTCCCCCGTCTAGGTTGTAACTTGATCAAAGCACCCGATTAGGAAAATGAATGACCAATATGTTGATCAGCAGGAGGGAGACTGAAAATCTGGTTGAGTGGTGCCACAACAACAACCGCAAAACCAAAGAGCTGATCATCAACTTCAGGAAGAGGAAACCAGAGGTCCATGAGCCAGTCCTCGTCGGGGGATTAGAGGACAGTAATGTTGGATTCCTCAGCATTATCATTTCCGAGATTCGGTCCTGGGGCTGGGATGTGAGTGCCATCACAAAGAAGGCACAGCAGTCCTAGAAGACAACTGACTTAGAAGTTTGCATAGATCCGGCATGTCGTCCAAAGCCTGGGCAAACATCTATAGAGGCATGGTGAAGATTATATTGACTTGTTGTACGACAGCCTGGTATGGAGACAGCAATGCTCAAGAATGGAAAAGTAATGGATACTGTGCAGTCCATCACAGGAAAAGCTCTCCCTACCACTGAGCACATCTACAAGGAGCGCAGTAGCAGGAAAGCAGCATCCATTGTCAAGAACCCCCACCATTCAGGCCACGCTCTCTTCAGGAAGGAGGTACAAGAGCCTTAGGCTCCACACCACCAGGTTCAGGAACAGTTATTAGCCCTCAATCATCAGGCTCCTAAACCAGCTTGAATGACTTTACTCACCTCAACTCTGAACTAATTGTAAACAGATGGAATCCCTCTCAAAGGCTCTACAACTCATGTTCTCAATATTATTTATTTGTTTATTTTGCACATTGGCAGTTTGTCAGTGTTTGTGTGTCGTTTTCCATCGATTCTATTGTGTTTCTTTGATCTGCTGAAATGCCTGAAAGAAAATTAATCTCAGGGTGGTATATGGTGACATACAGTATATGAACTTTGTTGATTGAAGGCTTTGTTGAAGATAAACTCTGTGAATCAGTTAGAATGTTCAGCTTAGCCTTAAGATTGCATTTTGTCAGAAATGCCAGTGATTTCTCTGTACAGCATTCACTTAACTCAATTGCACTCAGCTCCAAGGCTTACCCATGACAGCAATGATGAGAGATATCCCCCTTCCAAACAAGCCTTGCAGGAGTCGGAAAATCGCAAACATCGGGTAAATGGGTGCAATGGTGACCAAGATCCCAGCGACTCCTGTCCCACCCAGGCAGGTCAGTAGACAGAGCTTGCGGCCAAACCTTGAAACAGAAGCATTTGTTTTGCTTAGTTAAGGAAGGGGTCGGGGGGACAAATGAATTCTCAGATTGCAGGTGCCACATACCTATCCGCAGCATAGCCTGTGATTAGTACTCCAAGGAAAAAGCCGATTTGAATGCAGCCTTGGGACATGCCCACCTTCCAGGCGTCGTTGCATACCAGCTCAAACTTTGCAGGAGGCAAGCAGAGGGAAGTAAAACCATTGTTCAGCGTTAATAAGGATTTTGAATGTCATCACAAGCATTAACCGCTACAAACAGAGCATGGAAAATTCTAGAAATTTCGCAGGGCATTGTGAATAGAAGAAAAGTGAATATGTGAACTTAATATGGGAATGCTAACAAAGTTCAAAGTTCAAGGTAAATTTATTACCAACGTACATATAAGTCATCATATTTTACCCTGGGATTCTTTTACACACAGAAAAGCAAAAGTGCTGGTCCCAGCCAGATCCGTCATGGGCACAGCTCTCCCTACCGGAGGACTTCTACAAGACACAACATCTCAGGAAGATAGTATCCATCATCTGATACCCCCACCAACTAGGGCATGCCCTCTTCTCATCGCTTACAGCGGGTACAGGAGCCTGAAGAACCACGTCTCAGCGACTTCTTCCCCATTGCCATCAGGATACTTAACCCACCTGGAAAGCCTTAACACTACCTCAGACTACTTTACTCTCTCTCTCTCAATCTTGCATTGGTGTCGCTATGTTATTTTGTTGTTTATTTGTATATAAATTATTTATAACTTATGCTAATTTGAGTTTATATTAACATGTTTGTCCTCATTAAAAAGCCAATGTTTATGGTATTGATACGCTGTGTCTGTATGCCTATGACAACAATGAACTTGAGCTCTGGCTCAATAGTATTCCTTTAACTTTGGCTAAGTGGACCCACTAATTGATCAAAGAACAAAACAGCCTTCGAAAACTATAAGTCAACCAATTAAATATCTTTAGTACCTGGAAAAATAATAACAAATTTAAAAGATCTGGAATCTACTAAATGTCTTTAAGCTCTGCAGAGGCTGGAAATCCAGAGCAACACACACAAAATGCTGGAGGAATTCAGCAGGTCAGGCAGCGTCTATGGAGAGGAATCTCTCGGCCCAAAATGTCAAATGTTTATTCTTCTCCATAGGTGCTGCCTGACCTGCTGAGTTCTCAAGGAAATGATTGTGCATGACTTTGGGGAACAGGTTAGACAGCTTTTCAAAGGGCTGGCCCAGGCACCATGAGCAGAGAGGCCTCAATCTGTGGTTCCAGGAAATTTAACTTCCACGTAAATTCTGTTAAATTTTACAAAGACTTTTATGACTAATCAACTATGTATCAAAAGAAACTGGTGATAAAATAATGTAAATCCTGGCATATCTCAGTGAAATATCGTTTACCTCGCTTACGATTGTTGTACGTGAACTGTCAAAGAACCAGCCGTTCTTACAGGACGTACGGTGTACCTCGCCAGAGCTGTTTGCGATTAATGCTTCTGGATACTCGCAGCTGAGCGAGGTCAGGTTCCAGTCTGTATCGTAGCCCTCACACCGGCTGTATGTGGAGCTCCCAGGCTTCTCCGGAGGCACCGTGAAATTCCGCTCCTCCTCCAGAGTCCACCCACACTTCTCCCGCAGTCCCGCAAGGGCAGGCGGGCCCTGGCACCAGTGGGTTGGAATCACTCCCAGGAAAACAAACACAGCGACCAGGAAGGAAAATGTCAGCCCGCACAAAGACAAAAGCAGAACAATCCACTTCTGGCATCTCCCAAACTCTCCGATGTCCCTCAGGACATTGTCGAATGTCACCATCTCGCCTGGCTGCCTGACACTGTGCCCCGTGTGAAAAGACAAGGGCTGGTTTATCTTCAACCTCGCAGGCTCGTGTTCCTTCCGCTGAACCTTTACGGTTCACTGGTGCAGAGTGGAGCTGGGCCAGAGTTCATATCCACAGCGGCTTGTAAAGTTTCCACATACGGCTTCCAATCATCAATCAAAGCTCACACAATTCCAGCGCATCCCAATGCTCATTCCTAAGTGCCCTCGAGAAGGTAACAGTGAATTGCTTCAGTGCTGATAGTGAAGGGTGTTTCAGGATTTAGACACAGCAACAATGAAAGACCTGCAATAAATCAGTAAATAAATTATTTAATTGGTTTATTATTGTCACGTGCACATGCATTGTCCTGAGAACATCATTCAGGACGTCCCAGAGATTAAGGAGTAAGTGTATAGGTTAAATCCAGACAAAATGTTGGAGGGTGATACTGGCTCATGCAGAAGCTGCAGCGGGAAATGGAGAGTAGACATCTTGGAATGAAACCTCTCATTCATGTAATCCAGTGAATGGCATCATCCTGAAATGTCGACTGTGCATTCCCCTCCACAGATGCTGCCTGACCTGCTGAGTTCCTCCAGCATCTTTTTTTTGTTGCTCCAGATTCCAGCACCTGTTGCCTCTTGTTCAGTTTTTAATAAATAGAAACTATTTAAGAATGACTGTTGTATTTACAGGAGACAAAGTGTGGGAATAACTGGAGCCTTTTCTGCTTGGCTGCCGGTGACTTGTGGTGTTTCACAGGGGTCTGTATTCAGACTGACTTTTTTTTACATTATACATCAATAATTTGGATAATGGAATTGATAGCTTTGTTCCAAAGTTTGCAGGTGGTATGAAGAGAGGTGGAGGGGCAGGTAGTTTCGAAGAAGTAGAAAGGCTACAGAAGGATTTAGACAGATTAGGAGAATGGCAAAGAAGTGGCAGATGGAATACAGTTTCGGGAACTGCACAGTCATGCACTTTGGTAGTAGAAATGAAAGGGTTGACTATTTTCCAAATGAAGAGAAAATGCAAAAAAAGTTGAGGGATAAAGGGACTTGTGAGTTCTTGTGCAGGATTCCCTAAAAGTTAATTTGCAGGTTGAGTCTTGGGTGAAGAAGGCAAATGCAATGTTAGCATTCATTTCAAGAGGACTAGAATGTAAAATCAAGGATGTTATGTTGAGACTTTATAAAGCACTGGTGAGGCCTCACTTGGAGTATTGTGAGCAGTTTTGGGCCCCTTATCTTAGAAAGGATGGGCTGAAACTGGAGAGGGTTCAAAGGAGGTTCACAAAAATGATTCCAGGATTGAATGGCTTGTCAAATGAAGAATGTTTGATGGCTCTGGGCCTGTATTCATTAGAATTCAGAAGAATGAGGAGTGACCTCATCGAAACCTATCGAATGGTGAAAGGCCTCGATGGAGTGGATATGGAGAGGATGTTTCCTATGGTGGGAGAGTCTAAGACCAGAGGACACAGCCTCAGAATAGAGGGGTGTCCTTTTAGAATGGAGATGAGGAAGAATTTCTTTAGCCAGAGAGTGGTGAATCTGTGGAATTCTTTCCCATGGGGGAGGCCAAATATTTGTGTATATTTAAGGCAGAGGTTGATAGATTCTTGATTGGTCGGGGCATGAAGGGATATGCGGAGGAGGCAGGCGACTGGGGCTGAGAGAAAAATTAGATCAGTCAAAATGAAATGGTGGTGCAGACTCAATGGGCCAAATAGCCTAATTCTGCCCCTATAGCTAATGGTCTTATTTTGAAAACCATTTTTCCATAAAATTGTCAAGAAGGCTAATAGGGTGAGAGTGTAGGAGAGCAGAGAGGTATTGAGGTGCCATGTGAAATTAAACACTATCCACCTGTTTGAGTGAGACGACAATAATGGAACTGAAATCACAGTCATCATCTGTCAATCAAGATACAACACAGAGTGGGGAAATTCAACTTCCATAGAGCAAAGGTGATGAAGGAAAGGCAAGGTCCTACGTGGGAGATTGGTCGGGAAGGTTCAGCTGTTTGTCATTCAGGATGAGGTAGCCAATTGGATTGCACGTTGGCTTCAAGGGAGCAGCTAGACCAGAGATGATTGGCTCTGTCACTGGTGGCCTGTGTCTAGTGGTGTGCCATAGGAATCAGTGCTGGGTCCGTTGTTGTTTGTTATTGGTATCAACAATCTGGATGATAATAGGTCAACTAGATCAGCAAGTTTGCAGATGATACCAAGCCTGGGGTCTGTAGCAGACAGTGAGGAAGACTATCAAAGCTTGCAGCGAGATTTGGACCAGCTGGAAAAGCAGGCTGAAAAAGTGCCAGATTAGATTTAATGCAGACAAGTGTATGTTTAGGAGGACAAGCCAGAGTAGGACTGGACACAGTAAACAGAGGGGCGCTGAGGAGTGTCGTAGAACAGAGGAATCGAGAATACAGGCCCACAATTCCTCACAGTTAAGTAGGAAGAAAAGAGAGCTTTTGACACATCACCCTTCTTATGTCAAAGTATTGAATACAGCTGTTGGGACGTTGCACTGCAGTGGAGAGCATTCTGACAGGCTGCATCACTGTCTGGTATGGAGGGGCTACTGCACAGGACCGAAAGAAGCTGCAGAGGGTTGTAAATTTAGTCGGCTCCATCTTGGGTACTAGCCTGCAAAGTACCCAGTTCATCTTTAGGGAGCTGTGTCTCAGAAAGGCAGCATCCTCCAGCACCCAGGACATGCCCTTTTCTCACTGTTACCATTGGGAAGGAGGTACAGAAGCCTGAAGGCACACACTCAGTGATTCAGGAACAGCTTCTTCCCCTCTGCCATCCGATTCTTAAATGGACATTGAACCTTTGGACACTACCTCACATTTTTAAAATTATATTTTTCTGTTTTTTGCACAATTTTTAATCTATCCAGTATATGTACACTGTAATTGATTTACTTATTCATTATTATTATTTTAGTTTTCCATCTTCTTCTAGATTATGTATTGCATTGAACTGCTGCTGCTAAGTTAACAAATTTCATGTCACATGCCAGTGGTAATAAGCCTGATACTGATTCTGAAGCCTAATTTGAAGAATTGTGTGCAGTACTGGTCACCTACCTACAGCAAAGTTATCAATAAGAATGTAAGAGTTCAGAGAAAATTTACAAGGATGTTTCTGGGACTGAAGACCAGAGTTAGGACTTTATTCCCTGGAGGAGGGTGAGGAAAGATTTAAAAGAGGTATACAGATTATGAGGGCTAAACGCAAGCTGGCTTACTCCACTGAAGTCAAGTGAGATTGCAACTAGAGGCCAGAGGTTAAGGGTGACCGGTGAAATATTTAAGTGTAGTCCCTTCAATTAGAAGGTGGAGCAAGTGTGTATCGAGCTATCAGTGGAAGTGGTGCATGTGGGTTCAATTTCAACATTTAAGAGAAATTTGGATAAGTCCATGATTGAGAGGGGTAAGAGGGGCAAGATGCAGGTCAATGGGTCTATTTGGCATTTGGCATGGACTAGATGGCCTTAAGAGTCAGTTTCTGTGCTGTATGACTCAATGACTTTCAGCTCCAGTATCAAGTGCCCCTCCCAAGCTAGCCTCAGTGATTTGGTCATGTCTGAAACCTCCCACCCATGCTGTTGCAGCTTGATACTCCCTGGCTGACGCGTATCGAACTTGCATTTGAGTGAATCAGTAGAAACTGCCTTCAGAGTTCCATTCAGAGCTTTTGCCACCAACATTTACTCAGTTAATCATTCGTCCTACGCTACTGAGACTTCCTGCTCGAGTTAAAACTTTACCATTTAATTCTATTCTGAAGTTCTTAATTACAGTTTACATGACCCGAGTGGAAGCATTAGAAACAGCAATCATATTATAAGATCATGACCATAAGTCATAGGAGCAGAATCAGGCCTTCCAGCCCATTGAATTTGCTCCACCAATCCATCATGGCTGATTTATTCTTCCTCTCATACCCATTCTCCTGCCTTCTCCCTCTAACCTGTGACGCCCTAGTAATCAAGAACCTATCAACCTCCACGTTAAACATAACCAATGACTTGGCCTCCACAGACATCTGTGGCAACAAATTCCACAGATTCACCACCCTCTCGCTAAAGAAATGGATTTTCCTCTATTCTCAGACTGATGCTAGACTGCCCCACTATGGGAAACATCCATTCTGTCTAAGCCTTTCAGTATTTGATAGGCTTCAATAAGATTCCCCTCATTCTTCTGAACCAGCTATCAAACACTCCTCATATGTTAACCCTTTCATAGAACAGTACAGTTTGGGAACAGGCCTGCAATGCTGTGCCGAACCACTTAAAAGGTAAATCAAACTCCCTCCCGCCCCCAAAACTAATCTTGCCTATTCTGCATTCGTTCTGCAGTTGTACAGGGCTCTGGTGAAAGTATTGTGTTCAGTTTTCGTCTCCAAATTTGAGGAAGGATATTCTTGCTATTGAGGGAGTGCAGCATAGGATCACGAGGTTGATTCCCGGGATGGCAGGACTGTCATATGTTGAAAGATTGGAGCGACTGGGCTTGTATACACTGGAATTTAGAAGGATGTGAGGGGATCTGATTGAAACATATAAGATTATTAAGGGATTGGACACGCTAGAGGCAGGAAACATGTTCCCGATGTTGGGGGAGTCCAGAACCACAGGCCACATTTTAAGAACAAGGAGCAGGCCATTTAGAATGGAGTTCAGGAAAAACATTTTCACCCAGAGAGTTGTGAATGCTCTGCCTCAGAAGGCAGTGGAGGCCAATTCTCTGGATGCTTTCAAGAAAGAGTTAGATAGAGCTCTTGAAGAAAGTGAAGTCAAGGGATTTGGGGAGAAGACAGGAACAGGGTTCTGATTGTGGATGATCAGCCATGATCACATTGGATGGTGGTGCTGGCTCGAAGGGCCGAATGGCCCACTCCTGCATCTATTGTCTATTGTTTACCTACACAATGTCCATACCCTTCCACCGTTCTCACATTCACGTGCCTATCTAAACGTCTCTAAAAGCCTCAAATGTGTTTGCTCTACCACCATACCAGGCAGCACAATCCAGACATCCACCACTCTCAGAGTAAAAAGTTTAACCCTCACATCTCCTTTGAACCTCTTCCCTCTCACTTCAATGCACGCCCTCTGGTATTAGATGTTTCAAACGTGGGAAAAGGATTCTCCCTGTCCACTCTGTCTATGCCTCTCATAATCTTATAAACCTCTGTCAGATCTCCCCTCAGACTCCACCACTCTCTGAGTAAAAACCTTACCCCTCACATCCTCAATGCACACCCTCTGGTATTAGACGTTTCTACCCTGGCAAAGAGATGCTGTCCACTCTGTCTATGCCTCTCATAATCTCTGTCAGATCTCCCCTCAGACTCCACCCCTCCAGAGAAAACAACCCGAGTCTGTTGAGCCTCTCATGAGAGCACATGCTCCCTAAACCAGGCAGCGTCCTGGTAAACCTCTTCTACGCCCTGTTTAAAGCTTCAACATCCTCTCTACAGTGGGGCGATCAGACTGCATGCAATCCTCCTGATGTGACCTAACCAGAGTTTTATAAAGTTGCAACATAACCTCGACTTTTGAACTCAACGCCTCGACTAATAAAAGCAAGCATTCCGTAAGCCTTCTTAACCACCCTATTGACCCCTGTAATCACTTTCATGGAGCTATGAACTTGGACCCCAGGATCTCTCTGCTCAGCAACACTGTTAAGGATCTTGCCCTTAACAGTGCCCTGTCTCCTTGCATTCGCCCTGCCGAGGTGCAATGCCTCACATTTACCACAAAAGGGTTATCATATAAACAGAGACTGAAGGCTCTGGGCTAGTACTCGCTGGAATTTGGAAGAATGACGGGGATCTTAGTGAAACTTATTGAATGTTGACAGGCCCAGATAGAATGGATTTGGAGAGGATGTTTCCTATAATTGGAGAATCTGAGACCAGAGGGTACAGCCTCAAAATAGAGGGGCATCCATTTAGAACAGAGATGAGGAGGAATTTATTGGGCCAAAGGGTGTTAAATCTGTGGAATTCATTGCCGTAGGAGGCTGGGGAGGCCAGGTCATTGGGTGAATTCAAGGTGGAGATTGATAGGTCCTTGATTAGTCAGGACATGTAATGTTATGGCAAGAAGGTAGGAGAACAGGGTTAAGAGGGAAATGGATTAGCCATGGTGAAATGACAGAGTAGACTTGATGGGCCGAATGGCCTAATTGTTTACTTATATCTTATTGCCTTAAGGACCAGCTGGAAAAATGGGCTGAGAAATGGCAGATGGAACTTAATGTGAGCTGTTGCACTTCAGTAGGACCAAACAGGGTAGGTCTTACTGTTCCATACCCTGTGGGTATCTTGTGACTGTCTTATGACCATGATGTAATTGACTATCTGGTGAACATGATGTAATGGTCTTGTGATGGTGGGGTGATGTAATTTCCCGCCAATGTGACATCACATGGTGTAATTTTCCCACCAGTGAGAGGTCATGCGATGGCCTCTTCTCACAGGTATAAAATGGGAAAGCCTTGCTGTGACGCAGATTAGTTCATGGTTTAATTCGTTAGTTACTCCATTATGCTGCGTATTCGCCTCATGACACAGTTTTGTTTTAAAGTGGAATTTTACTTTCTATCTTAAGTCTCAAAGGTTATTGCCAGCAGTTTCACCAAATGCTGCCAGTTTAGTCCAGTCGGAGAGTGAATAATTTATCGAAGTACAGAAAACCCGAAGGATTGAGTAAAGTTGGTGTCGTCAGCGGTAATATAGGATCAACCTTATTGAATCTTCATTCAGACGGTAGTAACCTGTATCCAAGATAGTCCTTGCATTGTGAAAGTAGAAAGGGCAAGGTGCAGCATTATTCACCAAGACAAAGGTCAGTGCGTTTAAGCCATTTTTAATTTCCTTCATTTTAAATCCTTCGGGAAAGGCATATTTCGGCTGGGATCAGCAGTAACGTTACGTCGTCGAGGAATTCATTACTTCAGGAAAGTCTCTCATAATTGACTGTGTAAATCATTTGGACTTTTGCATTTACCACTTTTAAGAACTGTGTTCGCAATTATCGCCTTAAGAACTGTTTGAGTTGCTGTATAGCAGTTAATTTCTGGTTGTTAATTGTTTGTTTACTTTTCATTTTTATTGAGCAGTGTTTAATAAATGTTTCATTTGTTTATTAAAAAACCTGTCTCAATTCTATATTCATTGTTGCCGTATCATAACATTACACAGTGAACGGTAAAGCATTGAGTGTGGAACAAAGGGATCTGGGAATACAGGTCCATAATTTGTTGAAAGTGGCATCACAGGTAGATAGGGTCGTAAAGAAAGCTTTCGGTACGCTGGCCTTCGTAAATCAATGTGTTGAGTACAGGAGATGGGATGTTATGTTGAAGTTGTATAAGATGTCGGTGAGGCCTAATTTGGAGTATTGTGTGCAGTTTTGGTCACCTACCTACAGGAAAGATGTAACTAAAGTTGAAAGAGTACAGAGAAAATTTACGAAGATGTTACTAGGACTAGAGTTATAAGGAAAGATTGAACCGGTCAGCACTGTAGAACTTAGGGAATTGAGAGGAAATTTGATAGGGGTATACAAAATTATGAGGGGTATAGGTAGGGTAAGTGCAAACAGGCCTTTTCCACTGAGGTTGTGTGGGACTACAACCAGAGGTCATGGATTAAGGGGAGAGGTGAAATGTTTTAAGAGGAAGCTTCTTCACTCAGGTCATGAGTGTGTGGAACAAGCTGCCAGCACAAGTGGTGCATGCAAGCTCAATATCAACAGATAAGAGAAGTTTGGGTAGGTACATGGACGATAGAGGTATGAAAGGCTATGGTCCCAGAGCAGGTCGATGGGACTAGGCAGTTTAAATGGATTGACATGGGCTAGACAATCTGAAAGGCTTTACTATGACTTCATGGTCACTTCAATCACTTTGCACTAAAATGGACTCTGCTGGTTCTTGCTCCAAATGTGTTCTTTCTTGGACAAATTGAGCATAATTTATGTTTTTGTGAGTGCTGCTTATCTGATGCTATGTGCCTGTGATGTTGTGCAAATGACAAGAGACTCAACGGGATTTGACAGGTGACTTGAAACAGATTAGATTAGCTTTATTTGTTATGACTACATCAAAACATACAGTGAAAGGCGCCATTTGCGGCAAACAAACATCATGGACCAAAGGTGCGCTGGGGGCACCACAGCTCCTTCACACTTACCCGTACATCTTTGGATTGTGGGAAGAAAAGTGGGGCACCCAGAGGAACCATGGACGGTCACAGGGAGAACGTACAAACTCTGTACAGACGGCGGCAGGAATCAAGCCCTGACAGCTACGTGGTGCGCCAGTGCTGATGGAGATCGTGGGAGGAGACGTTGTTGCCAATCTAAACTAACTGCATTCCATTTGTGAGGAAGCCAAGGAACTAGCTGCACAGGGAGGTGCCGAGGCCCAGGTCCTGGACTGGGTTTCCAGCGGATGAACTGTGGTCTGAAGTGTGCATTTTCACTGTCCGAGTGCTACAGAGCCAACAGAAGGATGTTTGCTGTTGACCGATGCGGTGGAAGGTGAACTGGATCAAACTCAGACTGGTGTTCAAACACACAGAACAGTACAGCACAGGAACAGGCCCTTCAGCCCACAATGTTGTACTGAACTAGCTAAAAAGTAAAGCAAAAAAAATCCAGAAAAACTAATTCTTCCTACCCACAATGTCCATATCCCTCCATCTTCCTTGTATCCATGAGCTTGTCTACAAGTCCCTTAAAAGCATCTAATGTGTTTGCCTCTACCATCATACCAGGCAGTGCATTGCAGGCATCCACCCCTCTCAGAGTGAAAAACTTCCCCCTCACATCCCTTCCCCCCCCCATCACCTTCAGTGTGTGCCCTCTGGTATTAGACATTTCAACCCTGGGGGGAAAGATGCTCCCGGTCTACTCTTTCAGATTCCCCCCTCAACCTCCGCCACTCCAGAGAAAACAACCCCAAGTTTTCCCTTTTCCTCATGGTAGCACTACCTCATTCAACCTGTCCTCATGAGACGTGCATGTGAATGGCTGCTACCCCCCTTTGAGTCCCCAGACAGAGGGAAGGGAGGAGGTGAGCGGACAGGTTCTGCATCTCCTGTACCTGCACGCGGGCGGGGGAGTGGTGGGCAGCGAAGGAATGGTGGACCAGCGAGCTGCCCTGAAATACCAAAAGGGTACGCAAAGGCACGCTTTCTGATGGAAACTCTGAAGGCTAATCTACTGAGCGCAAGTCTCTAAGACATAAACATTAAGGTCACATCAAAATGCCACATAACATAGCAAAAGGCACAATCATAAGTCATTAACATTATTAATTACAGAAAGACTGAAAGTTAAGTGCTTTTCAAAGTTCTTGGCACTGCAGAGTTAGAAGCATCAAATGTTACTGATCAGTAAATATTTGCTGTCAATGATTTAATCTCATCATATGATGATCTCTGAGGCAGGCTCTTTCTGGTTACTTGTTTCTGCTGCGGAGTGTGGTGTCACCATCTGATAGCTCGTCTGAGGGCTGGCTTTCTTCTTCCTGCAGAAAGACGAGGAAGTCATTTTATCAAAGTATGCCAGGGATTTTGATTCGTACAGGGTTTACATTTGGATTCTCTTCTCCTTGTGGAGTAAGTGGCACTGTTACAAGTAGCTGATACTCCCCCACCCCCCAACCCCGGTAATTAGGAAACCAACTTAAACTGGTGTCTGGGAGTCAGGTCATGGAGTCACAGAGCACTACAGCACAGAAGCAAGCCTTTCGGCCCATCTAGTCTGTGCCTGCCCAGTATTCTGCCTAATCTCATCTATACCATAGCCCTCCATACCTGTCCCTCTCTTTAGTGTCGCATTTGAACCTGTGTCCACCACTTCCTCTGGCAGCTCTTTCCACACTCTGGGTGGTGGGTGATGAGTGGCAATGTTTCCCCCTCAGGTTCCCCCTTTCACCTTTCACCTTTCACCCTAAACCTATGACCTCTGGCTCTGGTCGCCCGAGAGAGAGTTGGTCCGTGGAGGAAGCGAAAAAGCAAGCACGTTTCTTCCACGATGACTGGCGGACAGAGGGCTTTGGCGAGTCAGGGACGGGTGCAGAAAGGCGAAAGAAGTAAATAAATGAATGAATCTGAATAAAGAAATCACTTAAAAGAGAAGAAGGGCGAAGCAGATCGTGCGTACAGGAGCTGTTGTCTCAGGAGTCATGATGCATGCTGACTATATCGGTAATAGGTACCTTCACTTTGAGGAACTTCATCTCCGAGGGGATAAGAGCCTGATACACAGGCAAGGAAGTTTCCTGTGTATTTTCCCCCAAGGGACAGTCACTAATGTTTGATTAGGGACCATGAGACTGGGACAGGGGAGTGCCGAGGGGATCAGTGCTGAGTTTGTTGCAATTTCCATGACCCGGATGTTAGGTCAGCAGATTTACAGACAGCACCAAGACTGGGGGCCACGGTGCACAGCAAGGAAAGCTTTCAAAGTGTGCAGCAGAATCTGGACCAGCTGGAATACGGCAGATGGAACTTAATGCAGGCATGACTGCGGTGTTGCACTTTGGGAGGACGCACAAGGGTAGGACTAACACGGTGAGAGTTAGCGCTCTGAGGAGTGAGGTAGGACAGAGGAATCTGGGAAAACAGATCCTTAATTCCTTGAAAATGGTGCCACAGGTAGATGGAGTCGTAACCGTGGCAATTGGCCTTCAGAAATCAAAGTATTGTGTACAGGAGTTGGGATGTTATGTTGAAGTTGTATCAGACATTGGTGAAGCCTAATTTGGAGTATTTTGTGCAATTCTGGTCACCTGCCTACAGGAAGTATATCAATAAGATTGAAAGCATGCAGAGAAAATTTACAAAGATACCAGGAGTTGAGGATTGACTTTTAGGGAAATGTTAAATAGTTTAGGACTTTATTCCCTGGAGCTTAGGAGAATGAGGGGAGATCTGATAAAGATATACTAAACTATGAGGGATACAGATAGGGTAAATGCAAGCAGGCTTTTTATTACTGAGTTGGATTAGACTAGAACTAGAGGTTATAGGTTAAAGATGAAAGGTGAAATATTTAAGGGTACATCCTGTACCTAATAAAGTGGCCACTGAGTGTATGTTTGTGGTCATCTGCTGCTGTAGCCCATCCACTTCATGATACCACGTGTTGTGTGTTCAGAGATGCTCGTCTGCACACCACTGTTGTAACGTGTGGTTATCTGAGTTACTGTCACCTTCCTGTCAGCTTGAACCAGTCTGGCCATTCTCCCCTGACCTCTCTCATAGACAAGACATTTTCACCCACAGAATTTCTGCTCACTGGGTGTTTTCTTTTTTTTACACACCATTTTCTGCAAACTCAAGAGACGGTTGTGCATGCAGATCAGCAGTTTCTGAGATACTCAAACCATCCTGCCTGGCACCAACAATTGTTCCACGGGCAAAGTCACTTAGATCACATTTCTTCCCCATTCTGATGTTTGGACTGAGCAACAACTGAACCTCCTGACAATGGCTGCATGCTTTTATCTACTGAGCTGCTGCCACATGATTGGCTGATCAGTTATCTGTATTAATGAGCAGATATACAGCTGCAACCGAGAGTACTGGTGAGACCACACTGGGAAAAGCCCTGGTATATCTACCTCAAGCATTTACTCACAATAGTCTAGTCGAGCAATGGTTCACCAGGTTGATTCCAGTGGTGGGTGTGTGGGAAAAGTTAATATTGGACCTATACACTTCTGAGTTTAGAAATAAAAAATGCTTATCACACTTGATAGAGCAGATGTGGGGGTGAGGTCCGTAGCTGGGGAGTCCATAACCGGTCTCAGAATAAAGGGTCGGCCATTCGGACAGAAGTAAGGACTTCCAGCCCAAGGACCAGATATCCCACTGCCCAAGCAGCTGTGGAAGTTCAGTCACAGGGCAAGATTGGTAAGTTTTTGGAAATGATGGGAATCGGGAAATGCAGAGTGAGAGGGAGAAACTGAAGGACAACATTTGCACCTAGAGAGTGGACAGTGCAGGTGCATTAACAACATTTAAAAAGCACTTGGACAGGTACCTGGATAGGAAAGGTTTGGAGGGATATGGGCTAAATGGAGGGAAATGGGAAGGTGACCTTAGTCAGCTTCAACCTTTTGGGCCGAAGGGCCTTTTCCTTGCTGTATAACTCTATGAGTTCAATGGCAGAAAGTGGCACTGTAGTACAGGAGCAGCCCGTCCTGCCTCTGTTCCACACGGCTTTGTGTTGAGATTGATCTGCCTCAGGTGAGTCCCCCTGGGTACCTACCGTCCGAGGGTTTCTGCTTCTTCAATGGTCTCCGGTAACCGGGTGCCCTTGGTTTCAGGCAGGTAGAAGACGAGCCCCCCAGCAAGCAGAGCGGACAGCCCTGAAAATGAACAGGCATACTGCGCATGAGGACCGGGCGACGCATCCGCTCAGACAACCCAGACTTCAATAAGTGAGCACTGGAAATTTGTACTGCCCACTGAATTAGTAAAGGCTGTTTGGAATCTCTCCCATTAACCAGCCTGATGAAGAATCAAGGATCAAAGGTCAACTTTATTCACCATGTGCATTGGCATGCAAAAGTTTGGGCACCCCTGGTCAAAATTTCTGTTACTCTGAATAGTTAAGTGAGTAGAAGATGAACTGATCTCCAAAAGTCATAAAGTTAAAGATGAAACATTCTTTTAAACATTTTAAGCAAGATTAGTGTATTATTTTTGTTTTGTATAATTTTAGAGTGAAAAAAAGGAAAGGAGCACCATGCAAAAGTTTGGGCACCCCAAGAGATTTGAGCTCTCAGATAACTTTTCCCAAGGTCTTAGACCTTAATTAGTTTGTTAGGGCTATGGCTTGTTCACAGTCATTGTTAAGAAAGGTCAAGTGATGCCAATTTCAAAGCTTTACAAATACCCTGACTCCTCAAACCTTGTCCCAACAATCAGCTGCCATGGGCTCCTCTAAGCAGCTGCCTAGCACTCTGAAAATTAAAATAAATGACACCCATAAAGCAGGAGAAGGCTGTAAGAAGATAGCAACGTGTTTTTAGGTACCCATTTCCTCAGTTCGTAATGTAATTAAGAAATGGCAATTAACAGGAATGGTGGAGGTCAAGTTGAGGTCTGGAAGACCAAGAAAACTTTCCAAGAGAACTGCTTGTAGGATTGCTATAAAGCAAATCAAAACCCCCATTTGACTGCAAAAGACCTTCAGGAAGATTTAGCAGACTCTGGAGTGGTGGTGCACAGTATTACTGAGCAGTGACACCTGCACAAATATGATCTTCATGGAAGAGTCATCAGAAGAAAACCTTTCCTGCATCCTCACCATAAAATTCAGTGGCAGAAGTTTGCCAAGGAACATTTAAACAAGCCTGATGCATTTTGGAAACATCCTGTGGACTGATGACACTAAAATAGAACTTTTTGACTGCAATGAGCAAAGGTATGTTTGAAAAAAAATGTATGCAGAATTTCATGAAAAGAACACCTCTCCAACTGTTAAGCATGGGGGTGGATCGATCATGCTTTGGGCTTGTGTTGCAGCCAGTGGCTCGGGGAACATTTACTGGTAGAGGGAAGAATGAATTCAGTTAAGTACAAGCAAATTCTAGAAGCAAACATCACACCGTCTGTAAGAAAGCTGAAGATGAAAAGAGGATGGCTTCTACAACAGGATAATGATCCTAAACACACCTCAAATCCACAATGGACTACCTCGAGGTGCAAGCTGAAGGTTTTGCCATGGCCCTCATAGTACCCTGACCTAAACATCATCAAAAATCTGTGGATAGACCTCAAAAGAGCAGTGCATACAAGACAGCCCAAGAATCTCACAGAAGTAGAAGCCTTTTGCAAAGAAGAATGGGCAAAAATCCCCCAAACAAGAATTGAAAGACTCTTAGCTGGCTACAGAAAGCATTTACAAGCTGTGATACTTGCCAAAGGGGGTGTTACTAAGTACTGACCATGCAGGGTGCCCAAACTTTTGCTTCGGGCTCTTTTCCTTGTTATTTTGGAACTGTAAAAGATAGAAATAAAAAAGCAATTTTGCTTAAAATATTAAAGAAATGTGTCATCTTTATGCCTTTTGGAAATCAAGTCATCTTTTACTCACTTGGCTATTCACAATAACAGAAATTTTGACCAGGGGTGCCCAAACTTCTGCATGCCACTGTACATTTACACGTATTGCTGTGGTGTGTCGGTCAGGCGGCAACACGCAACAGAAAAAAAACACATTCCACAAATGTACAAAATTAGGAATTATGTAAAAATAGTTAGAATAAAATGTGGATAAATGCATACTCTAACACCTACTAAGAATGTAAACAGCCTTATAAAAAAGTGGCTCACAGTGTTTACTGTGGAGTGCAGGAACTGACAGACAGACAGACAGACAGACATACTTTATTGATCCCGAGGGAAATTGGGTTTCATTACAGTCACACCAACCAAGAATAGTGTAGAAATATAACAATATAAATCATAAATAATTAAATAATAATAAGTAAATTATGCCAAGTGGATGTAAGTCCAGGGCCAGACTATTGGCTCAGGGTGTCTGACACTCCGAGGGAGGAGTTGTAAAGTTTGATGGCCACAGGCAGCAGGAATGACTTCCTATGACGCTCAGTGTTGTATCTCGGTGGAATGAGTCTCTGGCTGAACGTACTCCTGTGCCTAACCAGTACATTATGGAGTGGATGGGAGACATTGTCCAAGATGGCATGCAACTTGGACAGCTTCCTCTTTTCAGAGGCAATACATAGAGGGGTGGGGGGGGTGGGGGTCTAACTAGAGTAGTTGATCATATTAACTGCCCCGGGGGGAAGAAACTTTTTAAAAATGATTTGAAGTTTTAGTAGCTCTATAGCATTTTCCACAAGAGAGCTTTGGGACAAGGCAATCTGCTGGCTGTGTAGTGCTTCCACCGTGGCTGTTCCTGCCCGGAAACAGAATCCCTGCAGTGATGGTAGACTATACCCAGTGAGAGGGTTGCAAAGAGGCTGTGATGAGAGTGGCATGTTGGTGTGCTTCGTTCCACCAGAGCACACTGTGCTGAAGGCCTCAGCTGAAAAATTCTGCAGCCCTGATGACAGACATCAAGTGGCCTGTTGTGGGAGGATTATTGTACACCGGGCAAACTTACGGCCAGGCCCGGTGAGCAACACTGCCATCTGCTGGTACCTCCCCGGATCTGCACTGTGTCGGGACAGTGGGGCTGTGTTAGCTCAAGATCAGGTTTCCAGAGTGGACACTTGCTGTTTCTATTGGTGGGACTCATATCCATTACACTCCATTACAAGATGAATACACTCATTTCCGGTAAGATAGCAGTGCACATTGTATAATTAAGGTGTAATTATCTGCCCTTTACATCTGTGGTGAACTACATATACCTGTCTGGACACGCCCCTCTGCTGACTGCTCCTGTGGCTCCTCCCACAGACCCCGGTATAAAGGCTGTTGGAGACACTGCTCCTCCCTCAGTCTCCAGGATGTTGCGTGGTGGTCTCTTGCTGCTAATCGTGGTCTCTTGCAGCTAATAAAAGCCTATCGTTTGCCTCTCATCTCTGAGAGTTATTGATGGTGCATCAACATCTTTGTTATGATTGCAAGACACTGCTGGCTATTCTGAACACCAAGTACTGCAGATCTTCCTGATCTCATTAGTGCAGGAGCTGGGCTTGTTGCTGGACCGTGTTGGTACCTGTTACAGGAAGACGATGGAGGCAGTGCGCAGTCTAACAAATAGAGCGAATGAGTGTCTTGGACGTTTATCCTGTGATCACAAGACCTGGCTTGGGCCCTGGTAATGTAGAATATTGCGAGCTTGGTTCGCTGGTTCATTGGCGAGATTGGCAGCGGGGGAGCTGCGCGGCCTCAGTTGTAGCGCAGGCCCACCCCTCGTGCCGCGGGGTCGCACGCCACAGTTGCCCAGTTGAGGAGATGGTGGAAATGGTGCGACGTGACGGGCATCCATGATGGGTGGAGGCTGGCCCCTCCCAGTGACCACTTAGTGGATGACAAGCTGAACTGTGTTTTCTATGTGATCGATCTACTGTGGACTTATTCATGCTGACGACATCCATGCACAAATATCTATAGGTCTTGACACGCAGGGACTTGAGCTAGTTGATAATTTTTGTGTGACTATCAAAATTATGTGTGCTGTATAAACCTTGTATGACTGTCGGTAATATGGTTTTTTAAAACTTTTTGAAAATTTATTGAAATACAACGTGGAACAGACTCTTCCAGCCCTTCGAACTGCAATGTCCCGCAATTCCCCCGATTTAATCCTGGGACAATTTACAATGCCCAATTAACTGACCAACCAGTACGTCTTTGGACTATGGGAGGAAGCTGAAACACCCGGAGGAAACCACGGGGTTACGGGGAGAACTCACAAACTCCTTACAGGTAGCGGCGGGTATTGAACCCGGCTCACTGGTACCATCAAGCATTTGTGCTCACCACTGCACTACCGCGCTGCCTGTTTGCCCTGCAGGAACGCTGCTTTGTTTGGATGTGCTCACCTACGGCTGAATGACAATTAACCTTGAACGGATGGCCCCCTGTCTGAATGGTATAATTCAGTGTGGGCTACACTAAAAAAAACATGGTTACTTCCCCCACAGTTACTTGTCCCCACGGTTACTTCCCCCATGGTTACTTGTCCCCACGGTTACTTCCCCCACAGTTACTTGTCCCCACAGTTACTTCCCCCATGGTTACTTCCCCCATAGTTACTTGTCCCCACGGTTACTTCCCCCGCGGTTACTTGTCCCCACGGTTACTTGTTCCCACGGTTACTTCCCCCACGGTTACTTGTCCCCATGGTTACTTGTTCCCACGGTTACTTCCTCCACGGTTACTTGTCCCCACGGTTACTTCCCCCACGGTTACTTCCCCCATGGTTACTTGTCCCCACGGTTACTTCCCCCACGGTTACTTCCCCCACGGTTACTTGTCCCCATGGTTACTTCCCCCATGGTTACTTCCCCCATGGTTACTTGTCCCCACGGTTACTTCCCCCACGGTTACTTGTCCCCACGGTTACTTGTTCTCACGGTTACTTCCCCCACGGTTACTTCCCCCACGGTTACTTGTCCCCACGGTTACTTCCCCCACGGTTACTTCCCCCGCGGTTACTTGTCCCCAGGCTGATCAACACCTCCACCCATTAACCCAGCCCACCACCCCCCAACCACAGCTACCGAACATCACCTAATGTACGTATAGTCAGTCAATGTATATCAGATAATCTTATATATATATAAGACCATAAGACACAGGAGCAGATTTAGGCCACTCAGCCCATCGAGTCTGCTCCACCATTCCATCATGGCTGATTTATTATCCCTGTCAACCCCATTCGCCTGCCTTCTCCACTGGTCTGACTATCCAATATAGGTCCAATTGCCAACCCAGCTTGTTTTCGTTTACAATATACTGTCGCTCAACTGTCCAGTTCCCCTGAAGAATTTTTAAAAAACACATTCCATTGAATGCAGGCTTAAATCATTTAAAGTCAAGGCAGCCCACTCACCAAACACCACAAGGGGCAACTCTGTCCACACTACCGCCAACCTGTACAAAACGAACGGAGCTACCACCCCTCCAAGGTCACACATTGTCGAGCAAATCGAAACAGCAAAGTTTCTGTTGAAGGAAACAAACATTTACTTTCTAAATGGATCATAAATTAACTTCAGAAGTTCTTTCCGAATCAAAGAGCAGCACTTAATCTTATGTAACATGGACTTTCCACAGAAATATTGCTTTGCTTGGATTCATAATTAATTGCAAGTATGCAGAATGTGTGTGTGTGTGGGGGGGGGGGGTGCGTGAGGGTTAAAAATACATTCTGATTTTCAACTGTTTATTTAATTCAAAGGAAAGTTAATTGGGATCCCTATCTTTTACCCTTGACAGTACCATGCACACAGCTCCTGAGGCCCCGGTTCAATACCGACCTCGGGTGCTGTTGGTGCGGAGTTTGCACATTCCCCCTATAGGTCCTTGCTTTCCTCTGGCTACTCCAGTACCCTCCTACATCCCAAAGACATGCAGGCTGGTAGGTCGACTGGCTGGTCTAAACTGCCCCTGGTGTGAGCATGAGAGGTAGAATCCCGGAGAGTGGACGAGAACGTTGCAGGGAAACTCTGTGAGGGATTCAGGTTGGTCTGCATGCTGCCATTGACCTGTTGGGTAAAATAGGTCGGTACCACCTTCCCCCTCACCTGCCTCCACCTTTCCCATCACCCCTCACCTGTATTCTTGTCCATCTATCTACGACTGGCTCCTGTCTCATTCCCCCCCCCCCCCCCCGTCCTCTTTACACTGGAGATCTTCCTTCTCAATTCTCAGTCCTGATGAAGGGATTTGACCTCAAATGTTGACAATTCCTTTGTCCCCACAGATACTGAGCTTTTCTAGCAGGTTAGTTGTTAATTTTTCTATATTGTGCAGAAAATCCCAGTCTTACCATTTGCCAAAATTATTTAAGTATTTTGTTAAATTATGCATTAATGCTTTAAATGCCGAGACTCCTACAAAAATTGAATTCCTGTTCTACACTACTCCAACCAGTCAGAGCATGGGCTACCATTAAACGAAACTTCTCTGCCATTTGATGTTGAACAGATAAACTAAAAGTCATCCATTGAAATGAGTAAAATCTGTGCTCACCTTAAAAACGTTGGGTATAATTCAGTGTTTACAAAACAGACCATTAAAAAGGCTGCCGTAATTCCTAGCTTGCCAAAAGATACGAGTACTGTTTTCAGCCAGAAGAAATCTGAATTAGAGATAGGTTAGATGTACAATTTGCCAAAGAAAAGTATGTATTTTTTCAAACAAAATCAAACATTTTAACTTTGGTAAACAAGAGAAAATCTGCAGGTGTTGGAAATCCCAGCAACACACACACACACAAAATGCTGAAGGAGCTCAGCAGGCCAGGCAGCAGCTATGGGAATTGAAAATAAAATGAGACACCAAACTACTACTTTAGCAATCCATATTTCTGTAGAGTCATCTTAGTTTTATTTCTATTGAGGAAAATGTCTATTCATCTGTTATTTGAAACATGCAAGGAATTAATAAATATTTAGATTTGTTTACTTCCAAGAGTTAATTTTATAAATTTACAAAGATTAAATGATGTTTCATTTGTCACTCCACGTTTGTACACGTTGGTTTGACATGACCATTACGTGGGGAAGTTGGTCTAATTCTCATGATACCCTAACTGCTGGGCTCAGGATCCTCTCTTACGAAGGGAAGTGCGCCACGAGCCTTCTCCGCTACCCCGTCAGAGGGAGCAGTTCTGTGCAGGTGTGAGATGTACTGCAGTGGCAGTTCCGTCCACCTGAGGCTTCCCAGCCGAAGCATGCGACAGTGCTGCTGACATTCCGTTCCTCCCACAGATAAGTGACCGGCAGATTCTCTGTCGATCCACCACTGCCCTTCACTCCAATCCAGCTCCTGGGAAGGTTAAGGCCCCACCTCGTTAACCAAGATATTAACTACTCATCAATCACTTTTTCTTGTGTGAATATTTAAAACTTTCACAGATCTCTGTTGCACCTTTTTTTTTTAAAAAACAAAGCATTTATTATGTACAGGCTCGTAGGCAGGGAACACTGAGTTTTCCCGGAATTCTCTGTCTTTACATTCCCAATGAAGGGTCTCCGCCCGAAATGCTGACTGCTTATTCCTCTCTGTAGATGCTGCCTGCCTGATCATGGAGATTATCCTGACTGTTTGTACCGTGGTCTGAAACACTAATGCCCCAGAGCGGAAAAGCCTACAAGAAGTGGTGAATACAGCCCAGTCCATTGCACGTAAAGCCCTCCCCACCATTTGTCACATCTGCAAGGGGAGCTGCCCTGCCACAAGAAAGCAGCATCTATTATCAACAACCCACCCCGCCACCGTCCAGGCCATTGCTGCTGCCATCGGGAAGGAGCCTCAGAACTCACACTACCAGGTTCAAGAACAGTTATTACCCCTCTACCATCAGGCTCCTGAACTGGTGTGGGCTATTTCACTCATCTCAACTCAGAACTGACTCCACAACCACTCTTAACTCATGCTCTCAGAATTATTTATTTTTTTACTTTTCTGAGCTATGGGCATAGTTAAACACACCCATTTCTCATTGCTGGGAACTTTACGACTATTCTAGTAGTGTTCGGTATCTTTATGATGATTTACATAGATATTCCTGTGAGGCGTAATTGTAAATGTTATTGTGTAGTGACTTTGGGATGATACCAGTTACAGATATTACTGTCGGGACAATGTATACCCTGTTCATGTTCCATAGTCTTTCAATTTCCTCTTTAGATTCAGCATATTTCTGGTGTTTTTCATTTATTGATTTCTATACGTTGTGTATGTTTGGAATGGCTATACCTCTTAAATAAATTGTTCTTGCTTGCTTATCCTGTAATATTATATCCAGATGGTTACTATGGATTGTCCTGCCTGTAATAGTGGATTGATTGTGATATAATTTGTGGGACTCTGACTCTAAAGCTGGATCAGGCTTGTGTTTGCAGTAAGGTTTGGTGTCTTTTATCAGTTTGTACTTTAAAGCAAGGTTTTGATGAATGATGCTTGCCACTTGTTTGTGTCTGTGTAAGTGATCAGATTGAGTTAAACTGCTACAGGATCCTGTAATGTGTTGGATTGTTTCTGCATTCATTGCTTTGAATTTGTTGGCATTTGATTACATATTTTTGATAATTTTTTGTGTTGACCACCTGGTCCTGCATTGTCAGAAGGAAATCCTTCGGTTTAAACAATTAAGTCTATACTGCATTATTTATGTAAATCTTCAAAAGGATACAAAACGCCTCTGAGCCGGGCATTCGACACTTTCTTATCGACTCTAGCCTGCTCAGACTGTGGGGAGGGTCATGCTCTTCCATTTGTTAACTTTTTCTTCTGTTGTGTTGACGTTTTTCTGGGTGGTGCTTTCATTTAAGTTTAGCGGTATGTACTTCTTATCGAAACTGAATATGCTCACGTAGAGGGCTGAATCCTGTTTTCATTGAGAAAAATACTGTACTGTATATCCTTAGATCTGTAAATACGTTCAAGTACATATAGTGGTTTCTAAAATTTGTCATTTCAGTTCTTATTTTTCTTCATAAAATTTCCAGATTGTACATGTTTTACATGTTTTCCAGTAAGTACATGTTAGGCGCAGCATTGTGGGCCGAAGGGCCTGTATTCTGCTGTAGGGTTTCTATTCGAGATTGTTTATGGACCAAGATATTATGTCAAAGAATACGTTAATATAGGTACAGTGAAACTGTTTACTGCCCTTGTTGTATCGTTACTGATGAGCTCATCTTCTTAAGCCTTGGAGTAAATTCTGTCAAATTCTGTCTCTTTGATATCCCAGATACTTACATGTTTCATATTCATTCATCGGTTGTATTGTATCCCGATGCTCTTTTTATATTCTACCAACTCTAATGCGCCTTCCTTTATGTTTAACATCCTGGACTTACCTAATCCAAACTGCTTGTTTATATCTTCAGAACTTTTTTCTACTATTTGAATTAATTGCTTTGGCTTTACTGATGAAGGAGCGTATAATTTCAAACAGTCCAGGTATAGAAGGTGTGTCAAGGTATAATTCATTTGGTTGTCTCTCATTGGACACGCTATTTTCATCCAATTCAATAAATTAGACAGAACCATAGTGGGTTTAGAGAGTTGCCCTGGAAAATGCCTCGGTTTATTATTATTATTATTATTATTTGCAAAGTTTTTCTTCTTTTGCACATTGATTGTTTGTCAGTCCTTGTTTGTGTATAGCTTTTCATTGATTCTATTGTACTTCTTTGTTCTATTGAGAGAGCCTGCAATTAATGGAATCTCTCAGTAGTACATGGTAACATACACATACTTTGATAATAAATTTACTTTGAACTTTTGAAATTGACCTGTTGAGTTCCTCCAGTGTTTTGTTTGTATGACTCTATACATTCCTACATCGATATCAATCTCAGCCAAACGTGAATGAAATGTTAACCTTTGAGAGAAAATATAACTTATTTTAAACTGGTACCAGGGTTATTGGGTAGGCAGGGTGGAGCTACGTCTCTCCCAAGGGAGTGGCAGGGTACTCCTTCCCTCCAATAGCCTGCAGGTCACCCTTGGGCAAGGTGTAGCACCCTGTTTAATCCCCCCTCCCCTCCCTTCGTCAGGGTCACATGAAGCTATGGGAGGAGGTGGTGGATGGTCGTACGAGCAGCTGGTGCAGATCACAAGTCCTGATTATGCCCCACTGATGCCAGGCAGACAATCTCCCAAGAGTGTTGATCATGGCTGGAGCCACCTGTCTTGTAAAGGCAAGCTACTTCTGTAGAAAAATTTGACAAGAATAATCATCATCACCATGATCACCTACGTCACGTGACATGGCACATAATGATGATGACGATTAGAGGTTAATAAGGTCACCTTATCTTTCTCCTGCTGGACACCAGGATGGGCGTTAATATTGAGACTGTTAACTGCACCTGGGTCACAACACCGGTGTGACTGCACGGTCTGGATTTGGACCCAGTTCAGTGCTAAGCTTACCATCGGGGATGAAGGCAGTCACCACGCAGGTTACCCCTGCCAACAGGTAGCCGGCTGCAAAGGGCCAGCGGCGCCCCACTCGATCGATCAGCAGCACAATGAAGATCGCCGAAGGGATTTCCATCAACCCCGAGACAAAGAAATTGAGGTAAATGTCCCCTCCTATAACTCCCAAGCGCATCACGAGGCCAAGATACACCAGAGCACTGACGAACCTGAAACAGAGAAGCTTCCCGTTGAGGCAGTTCGCTGACTCGGTAACCACAGACATTTATATCCCATCTCTGAATCCCTCAGCCTCCTCTACTTGGACCCCGTCTACACTTCCTGTTGCCTCAGGAAAGTAAGCGACGTTATTACGGAACCCCCTCCAACCCTGGCTGCTCTCTCTTCCCTCCCCCTTCCTGTTGGGTAAACGATAAGGAAGTTTGAGAGCAGATTCTACTAGGCTCAAGGACAACTGTTATCAGATCCTTGAGTGAACCTCTTAGGTGATAGAAGTGACTTCTTGATCTCTCAGTCTACCTCTTCGCGGTTCTTGCACCTTATTGACTGCCTGCACTGAACTTTCTTTAGAACTATAACACTTTATTCCTTTTGTATCGGCTCGATGCAGTTATGTGCACCGTGGTCTCGCTGGTTGACACAAAAACAAAATTGTTTCACTGCATCTCTGTACACAAGACAATAATGAGCCAATTGCCACCAAATTCAGGGCCCGGCCCTGTCCCACACATGGAGACATGGAAAGGCTGCTGCCGCCTTCTCCTTGCTTCCTTTCGATACCTCTTGGATCTTGCTGGCCAGAAACTGTCACGTAAACAAGAGACGGGTGGCACTGCGGCGCCGTGGTTAGCGCATCGCTTTACGGCACCAGTGGTAAGATTGTGGTTCGATTCCCACTGCTGACTGTGAGGAGGCTGTATGTACTTTCCACAACCGCGTGGGTTTCCTCCGAGTGCTCCGGTTTCCTCCCACAGACCAAAGGCGCAAGTGTCAGTAAGTTGTGCCGGGGGGGGGGTGGGGTTGGGGGTAGTGACACTTGCAGGCTGCCCAGCACAATCCTCACTGCTTTGATGTGATGTAAACAATGCACTTCACTGTGTGTTCTGATGTACATTTGACATACAAAGACAATCTTAAAATACCTTTGGAGTGGAGTTCTGGGATGTCTCGAGTGTAAGGAAAGGACTCTAGTCAAATTCACTGGGGGCAAGTCACAACTGCTGTGCAATCTAGGTATTCTCACAAGTGGGCAGTTGAAAGAAATCGGTTATCACACATGAGAGAATTCCACACATTCCAGCCAACTTGGATTTCTCAGTAACTGTATTTAACTCCCTTGCTTCCATTTCAGTCTTGTTACATCTTGATCAAAGCGCAGTGATGACTATGGTCCCTGCTTACCTTAGGCCACGTTCCAGGAAAGGTGATTAATAATTTAGAAAGACACTGTGAGGTACTGCATTAATTTAGTGTTAAGTTACTGCTTCCAAGCCACAGTGACGGTGTTAGCTTTAGTTTGAGAGTTATTTTCCTTTGTTCTGAACAGTTCTTACTAAAACTCGGTGAACTGTTCTTTCCAGGTCTGTATCTCTCCCTCCGCACTTGGGCCATCACCAAAATCCTGTTAGGACAAAGGATTTGGTCAAATTCTGGAGATCACTTTTGTTTAATCTTTTGCAATGTATTGAGGGTGTTGCAGAAGGGCCCATCACTAAAGGCAGAGATGGTGGTAGGCAATATAAAGTTAATTTCCCTTACTGACCTCTAACCCTTGACCCTCTGTCCTCTTGCAGCTAGTCTAATGAGCAGCAGCTGTGGGACGGTAAAGTTAGGGGAGCTGTCACACATAATGAGGGACAAGTTTTGCAAAGCCCTCTATTTGGAACGTTTCAAAGCATTGAGGTGGTGCATGGAAAAAGCCATTACAGAATGCAGAATATAGTATTACAGTTGGAGAGAGAGGGTGGTACAGGTAGACAATAAGGTCCAAGGGACATGAGAACGTAGATGATGAATGATAGAGGTGGCACGATAGCACAGCAGCAAGTTCAATGCTTTACAATGCCAGCTGTCAGATCGGGGTTCAATCCCGTCACTGTCTGTAAGGAATTTGAACATTCTCCCCGTGACCACGTGGGTTTCCTCCGGGTGCTCCAGTTTCCTCCCACAGTCCGAAGACGTACAATTAAGTTTGGTGAGTAATGGGCTTGTTGGTTGCCCCCAACACAATCCTCGCTGATTTGATTTTGACGGTGCATTCCACTGCATGTTTCAGTGTCCGTGTGACTTATGGAGCTAACCTTTAACAGAATCACAATAGGTTTCTGGTGAAAGTCACTTAAGCTCTAAGCACAAATTTGAACTTACAGAGGTGAGCAAGCTTCGGGCTTGGACCTCATTGTAATGACTGCAAGGTGGTGGGGATGCCGTAGCAACTTAGTCTTCATTGCGTCATGCTGCCTCTTTGCACAGCGTAGTCCTCAGCTCACCTCCCAGCAACACTTGGACGCAAATGCTAATTCATGTTGAAAGAGAGGAATTCTGAAAAAGCACTTACCAGTTGTACATCAGAATGAGAGTATACTTCCTTATCTGTGGCGTTTTCACCAGGTCTGCGAAAGTTGGCTTTCTTAGCCCATCTTCAGAATTTATAATTTTGACCGTCTGCAGTAAAGAGAATCCCAAAATGACAAAATAGCTTAGAAAGCCGTCTGCTTATTAATCAAAAAGTGACTGCAATTCAAATACTGCATATTAAAAATAGATCAGCTGTTTGAGTGGTGTCACAACAACAAGCTTGCTCTCAACAACAGTAAGACCAAGGATTTGACTGTGAACTTCAGGAAGGGGAAGTTGAGGGAACACATACCAGCCCTCATTGAGGGATCAGCAGTGGAAAGGGTGAGCTCCTGGGTGTCAACGTCTAACCTGGACCCAACATGTCGATGTGATTATGAAGACGGCACACCAGTGGTTATACTTCATTTGATGTTTCAGGAGGTTTGGTGTGTCACCAAAGACTGTTGCAAATTTCAACAGATGTACATACAGTGAAGAGTGTTGTGACCATTGCTTCACTGTCCGGTATGGAGGGGCCACTGCACAGAATTGGAAAAAGCTGCAGAGGATTGTAAACTCAGCCACCAGGCTCTCCTGTGTCGAGGAAATCAAAAGGCGGTGCCTTGAAAGGGCAGCATCCGTCATGGATGACCCCTCCACCTAGGACTGCCCTCTTCTCATTGCTACCATCAGAGTACAGGACTCCTCTATTCTGAGCCTCTGCCATCTGATCCTAGACTCTCCCACCAGAGGAAACATCTCCCTATCCACTCTCTATAGACTTTTCAACATTTGATAGGTTTCAATGAAACTTCATAGAAACATAGAAAACCGACAGTACAATACAGGCACTTTGGCCCACAATACTGTGCCAAACATGTCCTTACCTTAGAAATAACCGAGGGTTACCCATAGCCCTCTATCTTTCTTGTGCTCCATGTACCTCCCCAGAAGCCTCTTAAAAGACTCTATCATATCCACCTCCAACACCGTCGATGGCAGCCCATTCCACGCACTCACCATTCTCTGAGTAAAAAACATACCCCTGATATCTTCTCTGTACCTACTTCCAAGCACCTTAAAACTATGCCCTCTCGTGCTAGCCACTTCAGCCCTGGGAAAAAGCCTCTCATCATCTTGTACACCTCTATCAGGTCACCTCTCATCCTCCGCCATTCCAAAGAGAAAAGGCTGAATTCACTCAACCTATTCTCATAAGGCATGCTCTCCAATCCAGGCAACATCCTTGTAAATCTCCTCTGCACCCCTTCTATAGTATCCACATCCCTCCTGTAGTGAGGTGACCAGAACTGAGCACAGTACTCCAAGTGGGGTCTGACCAGGGTCCTGTACAGCTGGAAGAAACGTTACCTCTCGGCTCCTAAACTCAAGCCCACGACTGATGAAGGCCAATGCACCGTATGCTTTCTTTCCTCTTCATTCTTCTAAATTCCAGAGAGTGAAGGCCAAGAACCATTGATCACTCCTTGTATGGTAAGCCTTTCATTCCTGGAATAATTCTCGTAAACCTCTTCTGAATCCTCTCCAATGACAGCACATCCTTTCGTAAGTAAGGGGTCCAAAACTGCTCACCAATACCTTATAAAGCCTCAGCACTACATTATTACTTTTATATTCTAGTCCTTTCGAAATGAATGTTAAAATTCCAGCTGCCTTCCTCAGCACCCTAACCCTAACCGTAACCTGCAAGTTAATCTTCAGGGAATCCTGCACAAGGACTCCCAAGTCCCTTTGCACCTCGGAGTTTTGAATTTTCTCCTCATTTAAAAAATAGACTCCATCTACCAAAGTGCATTACCATACATTTTCCAACACTGTATTCCATCTGCCACTTCTACACCCATTCTCCTAATCTGCCTATGTCCTTCTGAAGCCTCCCTGCTTCCTCAACAATACCTGGCCCTCCACCTATCTTTGTATCATCCACGAATTTGGCCACAAAGCTATCAATTCCATCATCCAAATCACTGACATATAACGTAAAGAGAAGTGATTCCCAACACCAAACTCCTGTAAAACACCACTACTCGCAAGCAGCCAATCAGAAAAGACTTCTTTTCCTTCCACTCTTTGCCTCCTTCCAATCAGCCAGTGCTCTATCCATACTTGTATCTTTCCTGTAATACCATGGGCTCTTATATTGTTAAGCATCTTGTCAAAGACCATCTGAAAATTTGAGTTAATGACATCCACCAATTCTTCTTTGTCAGTCCTGCTTGGTATTTTCTCAAAGAATTCCAACATATTTGTCAGGCAAAATTTTCCTTTAAGAAGACCAAGTTGACTTTGGCCTATTTTATCATTTGCCTCTAAGTACCTGAAGCCACATCCTTAACAATCAACTCCAACATCTTCCCAATCACTGAGGTCAGACTAACTGGCCTACAATTTATTTTCTTCTGCCTCCTTCCCTTCTTGAAGAGTGGAGTGACATTTGCAATTTTCCAGTCCTCCAGGACCATGTCTGAATCCATTGATTCTTGAAAGATCATTGCTAATGTCTCCACAATCTCTTCTGCTGCTTCTTTCAGGACCCTGGGATCTAGTCTATCTGGTCCAGGTGACTTATCTACCTTCAAACCTTTTAGCTTCCCAAGCACTTTCTCACTAGCAAAGGCAATTTCACACACTTCTGCCCCCTGACACTCATGAACTTCTAGCATTCTGTTAGTGTCTTCTGCAGAGAAGAGTGATGCAAAATATTTATTCAATTCATCTGCCATTTCCTTGTCTCCCATACTACTTATCCAATATCATTTTCCAGCAGTCCAATGTCTATTCTCACCCCTCTTTTACTCCTTATATATCTGGAAAAGCATTTGATATCCTTTTTCATATCATCAACTAGCTTACCTTCATATTTAATCTTTTCCCTTATGGCTTTTTAGCTGCCTTCTGTAGGTTTTAAGAAGTTTCCCAATCCTCTAATTTCCCACTAATTTTTGCTTTATTATATGGCCTCTCTTTTGCTTTATGTTGGCTTTTTGAGTTCCCTTGTCAGCCATGGTTGCATCTTCCTGCCTATAGAATACTTCTTATTCTTTTGGATGCATCTATCTTGCACCTTCCAAATTGCTCCTAGAAACTCCAGCCATAGCTTCTCTGCCATCATCCCTGCTAGTGTCCCTTTCCAATCAATTTTAGCCACCTCCTCTCTCATACCTCTGTAATTCCCTTTACTCCACTGAGTACTGATACATCTGACTTTAGCTTCTCTCTCTCAAATTGCAGGGGGGGAATTCATATTATTTAATGATCACTGTCTCCTAAGGGTTCCTTTACCTTAATCTCCCGAATCAAATCCAGTTCATAACACAACACCCAATCCAGAAGAGCTGATTCCCTAGTGGGCTCAAACACAAGCTGCTCTAAAAACCCATCTCATAGGCATTCTGCAAATTCCCTCTTGGCATCCAATCTATCTGCATAGTGAAATCCCATGACTATCGTAAAATTGCTCTTTTGACATCCCTTTTCTATCTCCCACTGTAATTTGTAGCCCACATCCTGGCTACTGTTCGGAAGCCTGAATATAACTCCCATCGGGGTCTTTCTACCCTCGCAGTTTCTTCACTCTACTCACAAGGATTCTACATCTTCCAATCCTATGTCACCTCCTTCTAAGGAATTGTCTCATTTTTTACCTACAGAGCCACACCAGTCCGACTGCCTAACTGCCTGTCCTTTTGATACAAGGTGTACCCTTAGATGTTAAGCTCCCAACTATAATCTTCTTTCAGCCTCGATTCAATGATGCTCACATCATCAGAACTGCCAATCTCTTTCTGCACTACAAGATCATCTACCTTATTCCATATATTGTGTACATTCACTTTCAGTCAGTATTCGTCACCCTTTTCAATCTTGTCCCCATTTTGCACTGCATCTCATCTCACTGACTGCAATTTTTCTCTATCATCTGCCTGTCCTCCCTATCACTCCAGTTCCCACCCCCCTGCCAAATTAGTTTCAACCATCCCCAACAGTTCTATCAAACCTGCATGCAAGGATAGTCCGTTCCTTTTATACCGGTCATACCTTCCCCAGAATAGATCGCAATGATCCATAAATCTGAACCTTTGCTCCCTGCACCAGTTCCTCGGCCACACATTCATCTGCCAGATTATCCTCTTCTTGCCCTCACTGGTGTGTGACACAGGCACAATCCAAAGATTGCTACCCTGGAGGTCCTGCCTTTCAGCTTTCTACCTAGCTCCTTAAATTCTCCCTGCATGACCCGCTCACTTTCCCTGCCTATACCATTGGTGCCAACGTGTACCAAGGCCTCTAGCTGCTCCCCCTCCCCCTTTGGGATGACGTGGACCTGATCTGAGATGTCCCTGACCCTGGCTCCTGGGAGGCAACATACCATCCGGGTGTCTCTATTGTGCCCACAGAATCTCCTGTCTAGTCCTCTGACTATGGAATCCCTTATCATTACTGCTGTCCTCTTCTCCCTTTTTTCCTTTCTGAGCCACAGTGCCAAACTCGATGCCCCCCCTCCTCAGTAGGGGACCACCCACAGGGGTACTCTGTACTGGCTGCCCATCTCTGTTCCCTGTCCGGACAGTCACCCTACAACTTAGGGGTGACTACCTTCCTGTAGCTGCTGCCTATCACTTCCTCAGCTTTCTGTAGGAGACAAAGGTCATCGAGCTGCAGCTCCAGTTCCTTAACATGTTCTCTGAGGCACTGCAGTTCTGATCCGGTGCTGATGTGGTTATCAGGAAGGCTGGAGGTCTCCCAGAATCCCAACATCTCGGAAAAACAGACCCTGGAGCCACCATCACTGCTCTAACTACGTGCTAACAGATGAAGAATGAAGAGTGAAGAAGAAGAAAGAAGAAACTTACCTGATATGTACCTCAGCCAGGTCTGTTCTCGCATAAGCCTGATGAGCCAAAGCCTCACCACTCCAACCCTGGTCCACTCACACAATGGCTGCCCCACTTTTGACTGCCTCGATTTTATTTTCTCGTGCTAATGAGTTGTGACTGCACTGCCAAAAAAGCCAAACTCCTGCTAAAGCACCTTTATTAAATCTTTCGCTCCCAGACCTGCACAAGGCCTCCTCGATTGATTCAACTGCAACTGTGCCACCAAGAAAAAAAATATTAATGGAACTCCAGAGGCAAGAGAGAGGAACTGGCAAAGGAACACTAGCAGGGTTGATAGCAGAACGACATTGGCTGGAGTTTCTGGGAGCAATTTAGAAGGAGCAGGATAGATTCATCCCAAAGATGAAGAAATATTCTAAAAGGAGGGTGAGGCAACCATGGCTGATGAGTGAAGTCAAAGGCAGCATAAAATTGAAAATTAATGGGATGCTAGAGGATCAGGAAACTTTTAAAAAGCAGCAAAAGGCAACTAAAAAAGCAAGGAGGGAAAAGATGAAATATAATATAAATATTATAAAATTATATTATATATTATATTATAATATAAATAATATTATTATATTATATAGTATATAATTATATTATATATAATAAGTATGTTATATTATATAATATTATATATTATAATAATATTATATTATTATATAATATAAATATGAAATATAATTGGCTAGTAAGCTAGCCAATAATATAAAAGAGGATACCAAAAGTTTCTTCAGAGTAAAAGAGAGATGAGAGTGGATATTGGAACAAAGAAAAACAAAGCTGGACAGATAGTAATTGGGGACAAAGAAATGGATGAACTGAATAAGTATTTTGTTTCAGTCTTCACTGTGGAAGATAATAGCAGTGTGCCAGAAATTCAATAATGACAAGGGGCAGAAGTGAGTGGAGCTGCTATTACTAAGGAGAAAGTGCTTGGGAAGTTGAGTGGTCTGAAGGTAGATAAGTCACCTGGACCAGATGGACCACATCCCAGGGTTCTGAAAGAGGTGGCTGAAGAGATTGTGCAGGTATTAGTAATGATATTTCAAGAATCACTAGATTCTGGAATATTTCCAAAAGACAGGAAAATTGGAAACGTCACTCTGCTCTTTAAGAAGGGAGCGAGGCAAAAGACGGGAAATGAAAGGGCAGTTAGCCTGACTACAGTGGTTTGGAAGATGTTGGAATTCATTGTTAAGGATGAGGTTTTAGAGAAGTTGGAGGTGCATGATAAAATAGGCTGAAGTCAGTGTGCTTTCCTCAAGGGAAAATAAGTTAGCCATGATGGAATGGCAGAGCAGACTCGATGGGCCAAATAGTCTAATACTGCTCCTACGTCTTATGTCTAATGGTCTGATTCTGAAAGCAATAGATGATTGTTATGAACGTCAGACTCAGCAGCTTCAGGGTACAACTCTTAATAAGTATTGTTTTGAAAGGGAGCTGACAAAATACTGGAAATGTTTTACCAGGGTGCTCAGAACTTTGGTTCTTTGGTCTCGGTATTGTGATGGCATAATTTGTTTTTGTTACAGGTTCATGGACATGTTAACAGTGAACTGAGGCGGTTCAAGGATACAGACTGTTGTCAGGTTCTGGTGCCCACGGACCTGTTTGTGGTGAATCACAGCGCAGCTGAGGAGAGGCAGTGCACTGAGGTCGAGTGGAGCAGACTCCCATCTGGTAGCAGTGCTGCCTCACATTGTCAGAGCCCGATGAGGAGGAAGTTCTTCATCCAAAGGTGGTGAATCTGTGGAGGCCGAGTCACTCACTGGGTGTATTTAAAGTGGAGGTTGATGGGTTCTAGATATGTAATGGCGTCAAAGGGTGGACGTCAGGAGAGTGGGGTTAAAAGGGATAAAAATCAGCCCTGAAGGAATGGGAGAGCAGATCCGATGGGCCAAATGGCCGAATTCTGTTCCGATGTCTTATGGTTTTATAGTCTTACATCGAGAGAGCAAGCGTGTTGAAAGGGGTACAAAGTGCGGGTTACTGTGGCATAATTACCTCAATATTTTTTTTTTGAAAACTTTTTTTATTGCATTTTTAAGTAGTTACAAAATGAAGTATGAAAAAAAAATGTATATAACCCTTCCCCCCTCCCCTTATCCCCTCCCCCTAAATGCCCTATAGGAAAAAAAGAGAAAGAGAAAAAAAAAGAAAGAACGATTGCCTGGTTGTTGGAAGATCTCCACATGCTCCATGGAATTCGTAATAACTTTAATATGTATATTTCTTTCTTTCCCCAAATAACCAATTGTTTCATCTTCAGAGCATCTATAGATTTATTCCTGTCTTTTGTAAATAAGGGCTCCAAATTTTCAGAAATGTTTCATATTTATCTCTTAAATTTTTTAATTTTTTCTAATGGAATACAACCATAGATTTCTTTCTTCCAAGAGTCTATACTTAAATATGTATCCGATTTCCAAGTAACTGCAATAGCCTTTTTGGCTACTGCCAGTGCAATTTTTATAAATTCTTTCTGGTATTTATTTAGTTTGAGTTTTGGTTTTATCCCTTCAATATCACCTAATAAGAGTAATATTGGATTATGAGGAAATTGTGTTCCTGTAATTTGTTCCAGTAAAAGTCTTAAATTTGTCCAAAAAGGTTGAATTTTAGAACAAGACCATGTAGAATGTAAAAAAGTACCAGTTTCCTGGTTACATCGGAAACACTGATCCGATAAGTTTGGATTTAATTTATTTTTTTTTGTGGTGTAATATATAATTGATGTAGAAAATTATACTGCACTAACCTTAACCGAACATTTATTGTATTTGTCATACTATCAAGACATAGTCTTGACCAATTTGTTTCTTCAATTTTAATATTCAAATCACTTTCCCATTTTTGTCTTGACTTATGGACTCCTTGTTTAATTGCCTGTTTTTGAATCAAATTATACATACAAGATATAAATTTTTTAATATTTCCTTTTTGAATTAAAATTTTTATTTCATTAGGTTTCGGCAATAACATTGTTTGACCTAATTTTTCTCTTAAATAAGCCCTTAATTGAAAGTAACAAAATAAAGTGTTATTTGATACTTTATATTTATTCTTTAATTGATCAAATGACATTAATATACTTCCTTCAAAACAATTCCCTATATATCTAATCCCTTTTTGAATCCAATTATATAAAAGTTGATTGTCCATTGTGAAAGGAATAAGTCTATTTTGAATTAAAGATCTCTTTGCTAATAAAGATTTTTTTGTCTCATCATCAACATTTATCTTATTCCATAAGTCAATCAAATGTTTTAATATAGGAGATTCTTTCTTTTCCCGTATCCATTTAGATTCCCATTTGTATATAAAATCTTCTGGTACGTTTTCTCCTATTTTATCTAGTTCTATTCTAATCCATGTCGGTTTATCTTTCTCAAAAAAAGATGCAATAAATCTAAGTTGATTTGCTTTATAATAATTCTTAAAATTTGGAAGTTGTAATCCTCCTAGATCAAATTTCCATGTCAATTTTTCCAATGGTATTCTTGACATCTTACCTTTCCAGAGAAATTTCCTCACATATTTGTTTAACTCTTGAAAAAACTTCTGGGGTAATTGTATTGGTAATGATTGAAATAAATATTGTAGTCTAGGGAATATATTCATTTTTATAGTATTTACTCTATCTACTAATGTTATTGGTAATGCCATCCATTTATCAAGATCTTCCTGAATTTTTTTCAAAAGTGGTAAATAATTTAATTTGTATAAGTTTTTTATGTCATTATCAACTCTTATACCTAAATATTTTATACCATTTGCTGGCCATCTAAATTGAGTTATTAATCGACATTGATTATAATCTCCTTTAGTAAGAGGTAAAATTTCACTTTTATCCCAATTTATTTTATAACCCGATATTTTCCCATATTCTTCTAATCTATAAGATAATTTGCGTAGTGAATGTAATGGATCTGTTAAATAAAGTAGAACATCATCAGCAAATAAATTAATCTTGTATTCTTCCTGATTAACTCTGAATATCTGGGTCCATTCTAATTAATTCAGCTAGTGGTTCTATTGTCAACACAAACAAAGCAGGTGATAATGGGCAACCTTGCCTAGTTGATCTTGTTAACTGAAATGATGTTGAAATTTGACCATTTGTCACTACTTTAACTTTGGGATTAGTATTTAAGGTTTTAATCCATTTTATAAATGATGTTCCTAATCCATATTTTTCCAATACCTTAAATAAAAAATCCCATTCCAAACTATCAAATGCTTTTTCCCTAAAGCAACCCTAAAGCAACTGCCACACTCATTTCCTCCCTCTTTTGCGCTAAATGGATTATACAAAATAACCGGGTTACAATTACCTCAATATTTATCGAGAAAGCCTTCTTGTTCCTTTTAGCCATTTGCTGAAGGACTTTGATAGCTTTTTTTTGTTTATTTCTTGACAGTAACCACCTCGGAGACTCTGGCAGCAGCCTATGATTATAAAACAGTTGTTGTCTCCGCAGTTTGTGTCCACACTCTCGAGCAAGCAATAATGAGTATTGTGATGGACTTTACCAGTAGTAGGTCATGAAAATGAAGTTGGGCACAGTGGTCACCAGCTGCAGCGTCCTCCAGGCTGGTGCCAGGTAAGCAATAGCGGCGAGTAGCATCATCCCAAAGCTGAAAAACGTCTGGATTACAATCCCCACTGTTCTTCTGTGCTGCATTCCGACCAGCTCAGAAACTGGGGGTTGGGTGAAAATAGACATCTTACAGGACCTTCAAAGGCAAATTCCTGAACCAGACACTCCTTGCGAGAGCCCCATAACCTCTCCCAGTCCGTCACCCAACCTGTCCCTCCCTGGACCCGCTCACTCCGACTCAGACATTCTCGGTTCCCTGTACACCTGCCACTGCCACTTGATGACCGGGTGGAATTCATGGTGTTCTCTGCCAGCCCGGGCGACAGTCTGGCATAAAGCCGCGTTCCTGACTGCTCCAGTCAGCATGTGTCACCCGTCACGGTGAGCGGGTCACAGTGGCACTGTGGAATATTGCAGCTTTCTCTCGATAAAGCACTTCACAGCTCTGCCCATCACACACACTCAGACATCACTGCATGGTGCGGGATCCCTCAGCTGTGGCTCAGACACACCACACACACACATTCATACTCACACACTGACACACACACTCACACACTCATTCACACACTCACACATTCACACAAACACACTCACTCATACTCACACAATATACACTCAAACACACACACATTCACACACTCATACACACCACACATGCACACTCACACACATATGCACACCACACATGTGCACACACATACATACATGCACACCACACACTCTCACACCTATATACACTATACACCAAGACACACACTCACTTACACATGCAAACACACTCTCACACACACATATACCCGCACAAGCGTAAACACACACACAGACACACACACGCACATACAAATACACACATATACTCACACATAAACAACACACAAACTCACATGAAAACACACTCACACACACTCTCTCACACCCACACATCACCATATACACACATACACTTACATAAGGATCAACACAGACACACACACCACACAAACACATATACACAAACTCATACATGCACACCAACACACACATATTCATACTCACACATATGCAAATACACACTCACACACATGCACTCATACACACTCTCACACCCACACACACTGTAAACACATAAACATACTCTTACATAAACAACACACAGACACACACACCACACAAACACATATACACAAACTCATACACACACACCAACACACACACATATTCATACTCACACACATGCAAATACACACTTACACACATGCACTCATACACACTCTCACACCCACACACATCAACATACACTTACATAAGCATCACACAGACACACACCACACACAACCGCACACACATATACAAACACATGCTCACAGACGCACATGTATACATGCACTCACACACACACATATACACACACATACACACACACACATACACACACACTCATACACTCATGCACTTATATACACACACAAACATACACATATACAGAACATCTGTGAGGTACAGTAGCCTGAAGTCACACTGTCAGTATTCAGAAACACCATCAGATTCCCGAACAGTTTATGAACCCATCCACACTATTTCTTTGTCCCTCTCAGCCCCATTCTCCAACCTTCTGCCCATAACCTTTACTAATCAAGAACCTATCAGCATCCACTTTAGATATACCGAATAAATTGGCTTCCACAGCTGTCTGTAGTAATGAATTGCACAGATTCACCACCCTCTGGCATAAGAAATTCTATTATAGGAAACATTCTCTTTACATCTACTTTATCTGGACCTTTCAATATTCAATATTTTTCACTGAGACCCCTCCTCATTTTTCTAAACTCCAGCAACTACAGGCCCAAGGCCATCAAGCGCTCCTCATACATCCTTGCTTTTATATTGGCAACAGAAATGGCAACAAAATTTAATGCGTACTTTAGATCTGTCTTCACCAGGGAGGACACAAGCAATCTCCCAGATGTATGGATGGGCCAGGGTCATAAGATATCAGAGGAATTGAGACAGATTGGCATTAGGAAAGAAACTGTGATGAGTAGACTGGTAGGACTGAAGGCTAATAAATCCCCGGGTCCAGATGGTCTGCATCCGAGGGTTCTAAAAGAGGTGGCTCAGGAAATTGCGAATGCATTGGTAATCATTTTCCAATGTTCCTTAGATTCAGGATCAGTTCCTGAAGATTGGAGAGTGGCTAATGTTATCCCACTTTTCAAGAAGGGAGGGAAGGAGAAAACGGAGAACTAGCCTAACGTCAGTCGTGGGGAAGATGCTTGAGTCCAGTATTAAGGACGAAATAGTGGCACATCTTGATGGCAGAAATAGGATTAGGCCGAGCCAGCATGGATTTACCAAGGGCAAATCATGCTTGACTAATCTGTTGGAGTGTTTTGAGGGTGTAACAAGGATGTTAGATGAGGGTAAGCCAGTGGATGTTGTGTACCTAGATTTTCAGAAGGCATTCGATAAGGTGCCACATAGGAGATTGGTGAGTAAAATCAGAGCTCATGGCATTGGGGGCAGGGTTTCAACATGGATAGAAAACTGGTTGGCAGATAGAAAGCAAAGGGTAGCAGTGAATGGGTGTTTCTCGGACTGGCTGGAGGTGACTAGTGGGGTACCACAGGGCTCTGTATTGGGACCACAGCTCTTTACGATTTATGTCAATGATTTAGATGAGGGCATTGAAAACTATATCAACAAGATTTCTGACGATACTAAACTGGGTGGCAGTGTGACATGCGAAGAGGACGTTAGGAGAATACAGGGAGACTTGGATAGGCTGGGTGAGTGGGCAGATACTTGGCAGATGTCATTCAATGTGAATAAATGTGAAGTTATCCACTTTGGAAGCAGGAACAAGAGGGCAGAGTATTGTCTGAACGGTGTAGAGTTAGGTAAGGGAGAAATGCAAAGAGACCTAGGAGTCCTAGTTCACCAGTCAATGAAGGTGAATGAGCAAGTGCAACAGGCAGTGAAGAGTTTGTACAGGGCCCTGGTGAGACCACACCTGGAATATTGTGTACAGTTTTGGTCTCCAGGTTTAAGGAAGGACATTCTGGCAATTGAGGAAGTGCAGCGTAGATTCACTAGGTTGATTCCTGGGATGGCAGGGCTGTCTTACGCAGAGAGATTGGAGAGATTGGGCTTGTACACGCTGGAATTGAGGAGATTGAGAGGGGATCTGATTGAAACGTTTAAGATAATTAAAGGATTTGATAGGATTGAGGCAGGAAATATGTTCCAGATGTTGGAAGAGTCCAGTACCAGAGGGCATGGATTGAGAATAAGAGGTCAGTTATTTAAAACAGAGTTGAGGAAGAGCTTCTTCTCCCAGAGGGTTGTGGAGGTGTGGAATGCACTGCCTCGGAAGACGGTGTAGGCCAATTCTCTGGATGCTTTCAAGAAGGAGCTAGATAGATATCTGATGGATAGGGGAATCAAGGGATATGGGGACAAGGCAGGGACTGGGTATTGATAGTGAATGATCAGCCATGATCTCAGAATGGCGGTGCAGACTCGAGGGGCCGAATGGTCTACTTCTGCACCTATTGTCTATTGTCTATTCTAATCCTTTTGAAACAAATGCTAACATCGTATTTGCCTTCCTCACCACAGACTCAGCCTGCAAGGGGTGATCTGGCTGATGGGGTGGTAAATTGGATTAGTAAGTAAGCAGATGATACTAAGATAGGTGGCGTTGTGGATAATGAAGTAGGTTTTCAAAGCTTGCAGAGAGATTTAGGCCAGTTAGAAGAGTGGGCTGAAAGATGGCAGATGGAGTTTAATGCTGATAAGTGTGAGGTGCTACATTTTGGCAGGAATAATCCAAATAGAACACACATGGTAAATGGTAGGGCATTGAGGAATGTGGTAGAACAGAGTGATCTAGGAATAATGGTGCATAGTTCCCTGAAGGTGGAATCTCATGTGGATAGGGTGGTGAAGAAAGCTTTTGCTATGCTGGCCTTTATAAATAAGAGCATTCAGCATAGGAGTTGGGATGTAATGTTAAAATTGTACAAGGCATTGGTGAGGCCAAATTTGGAGTATTGTGTACAGTTCTGGTCACCGAATTATAAGAAACATGTCAACAAAATAGAGAGAGTACAGAAGAGATTTACTAGAATGTTACCTGGGTTTCAGCACCTAAGTTACAGAGAAAGGTTGAACAAGTTAGGTCTTTATTCCTTGGAGCGTAGAAGGTTGATTGGGTCTTGATAGAGGTATTTAAAATAATGAGGGGGATAGATAGAGTTGACGTGGATAGGCTTTTTCCATTGAGAGATTCAAACAAGAGGACATGAGTTGAGAGTTAAGGGGCAAAAGTTTAAGGGTAACACAAAGGGGAACTTCTTTACTCAGAGAGTGGCAGCTGTGTGGAACAAGCTTCCGGTAGAAATGGTGGAGGCAGGTTCGGTATTGTCATTTTAAAAGAAATTGGATAGGTATATGGACAGGAAAGGAATGGAGGGTTATGGGCTGAGTGCAGGTAGGTGGGACTAGGTGAGAGTAAGCACTTGGCACGGACTAGAAGGGCCGAGATGACTTGTTTCCATGCTGTAATTGTTATATGGTTATATCGTTTAGGGAAATCTGAACTAGGACTCCCAAGTCCCTTTGTATCTCCGATTTCTGAATTTGCTACAGTTTTAATCCTTCTACCAAAGTGCATGACCGTGAATTTCCCTACACTGTGTTTCACATGCCACTTCTTTGCACACTCCCATAGTCTGTTTGTCTTTCTCCATACTCCCTGCTGCCTCAGCACTATCTGCTCCTTCACCTATCTTTGTATCGTACATACACTTGGCCACAAAGCCATCAATTCTGTCATCAGATCATTGACATGTCATCTGCAGAAATTCTCTGATGACTCAGCAATAGTTTGGTGTATAAAGGGAGGATGGGAGGATGAATACAGGGCCCTGGTGGGGGACTTTGTCAAATGGTGCAAGCTGAATCATCTCCAGCTCAACGTCTGTGAGACAAAGGAGATGGGGATGGACTTTGGGAAGACTAAGCCTGCACTGCTCCCTGTTACTATTGATGGTGAGGGCATGGATGTGGTGAGGACCTACAAGTACCTGGGGGGCATCTGGGTGACAGACTTGAGTGGAGCACCAACACAGAAGCTGTGTACAAGAAGGGCCTGAATTGCCTCTACTTCCTGAGGAGACTGAGGTCTTTTAGAGAATGAAGGACTCTCCTTCACATGTTCTACCAGTCTGTTGTCACCAGTGGTTTGGTGACATACCAGTCTATATGGTGGTGTGCTAGGGAAATGGCATCAACACAGGTAATGCCAACAGGCTCAATAAGCTGATGATAGGGGTCAAACTAGATACACTGAAGGTTATGGTAGATCAAAGGACTCTACAGAAAATCCTGGCCAATTCCAGACTGTTTCTCACCCCACCTTGGCTGTACAGAGGAGCACTTTGAGTGATAGACTAAGACAACCGTGCTGCTCAAAAAGAGTGCTATATGAGGTCATTCTTATCCTCAGCTGTCGGGCTCTATAACCCCACCCCTCTTAGACTGTTTGTGGTAACTTTTTTTTATTCTTTCTACTTCTCTTCGAATATTTATATATCTGTGCAGTTGAAATGCTGCTGTGACCCTGTAATTTCCTTTGGGATCATTAAAGCATCTATCTGTCTAAATAACGTGGAAAGAAGGGGCACAACACTGAACTCTGAGGAACACCACTGGTCACCTGCAGTCAATCAGAAAATGCCTTCTTTATTCCCACTCTTCACCTCTTGCCACTCAGCCAGCCTTCTATTTATGCTAGTATCTTTCTGGTAATACTGCGCATTCTTTTCTGATTTTTGTTAGCAGCCTCAGGTACAGTACAGTGTGAAAACCCAAGTAAACTACATCCACTGATACTCTGTTGTGGCAAAATGGCAAATTTCACGTCAGGTAAGTCAGCGACAATAAATCCAATTATGAAAAGTACGATCTACAAATAACTAGTGACACCAGACCAATAATAAGTTAGAACCAGGGAGAAAAAGGGAAAGCGTTTTTCGTGTTCCTGATGAGGACATCCGAAACTGGAGCGTGCATTAGTAACAAACTGTCCCATTATTAATGAGTTTTGCAAACATCTCTATAGCAACATCCAGTATCTTTAAAATAGCAGAATTATTTAAGGGTCATTATCAACATAAAAAAACCCTTACTTATTTATGCAGACACCTGGACCCTTAACTCTACTTACGCATTCATAAAAGCAGAGAAGTTGAAAGGCAAGGGAGAGTTTACAGGGAATTCCCGGAGTTTAGGAATGAGTAACAGGCCTCAGGCGATTAAATCTTGGGAGATGTAAAATCCCAGGACTGAAGGAGCACACATACCTCACTGAATTATTGAGCAGAAATAAAAGAGAGGCTTACTTAAGACATAGGCACTGAGCCAGCCCCCTTTACTCAATACTCCCTGCAGTGTGCGGAAGATGAGGAACCAAAGGTAATTCGGAGCCAACGCCACTGCGATTCCTGCCACCGTGGTCGCAAATTGGGAAAATAAGAAACAGAGTTTCCTACCATATCTACAAAGAGAGAAGGGGAAAATATTCAGATTTACAACTGGTAAACGTTGTTGAATGTTACTTTTCACATAGTGTAGACGTGGATCGATACTTACATGTCTGCCCCAAAACCCAGGATTACAGTTCCAATCATAAATCCCAAATTTAGACAAGCTTGAGACAAATCCACCTTCCAAGCATCAGTACACACAAGTCCGAACTGTAACATTGGCAGAAGAAGACAAACATAGCAACATATCAATACCGTTCTTCGATTGCTTATACGCTCAGTGGAAAACATCTAATCAGCCAATTATGTAGCAGCAACTCAATGCATTAACACATGCAGACATGGTCAGGAGGTTCAGTTGTTGTTCAGACCAGAATGGGGAAGAAATGTGATCTAGATGATTTTGGCTGTGGAATGATTATTGGTGCCAGACAGGGTGGTCTGAGAATTTCAGAAACTGATTATCTCCTGGGGTTTTCACACACAACAGTCTCTAGAGTTTACAGAGAACACTGTGAAAACAGAATAAAAATCCAGTGAGCAGCAGTTCTGTGGGTGAAAATGCCTTGTTAATGAGCGAGGTCAGAGGAGAGCAGCCAGACTGGTTCAAGCTGACAGGAAAGTGACAGTAACTCAAGTAACCACAAGTTACAACAGTGGTGTGCAGAAGAGCATCTCTGAACACACAACACGTGTCCAACCTTGAAGTGGATAGGTTACAGCAGCAAAAGACCCCGTGAACATGCACTCAGTGGCCACTGTACTCGGTACAGGAGTTATCTAATGTGTTGGCTGCAGTGTGTATGAGCTGACGATTTGCTGGAATTACTATTTCAGGGTAACTCAAGAGGGAGAAGATAAAATTTAACTGGCCACTGGGAATTGCCCCAGATGTGTCAGTCAGTGGCATACTCAGGAGGGACACAGAGTTTCAACCCCACACCTCGACAATTTCTCTCACCTAACAGACACTGATCGCTGCTCGACCCATTGAGTTCCTCCAGCAAGTTATTTGTAGCTCAAAATTTCACCACCTGCAGTCTCACGTGTCTCCAGAATAAAGTAAGCTTGGGGTGGAATTGGTGTAAATTTATGATGGATGGTTGGCATAAACTCAATGTGTCTATCCTGTTTGATTCTCAAACTGTGGAATAAAAGGAATAGAACGTGATAAATCTGAGAAATTCATTACCAAGTGATTGGATATATCAGAGTGGGGGTTGATGGGTTCACGGTTAGTCAGGGTGTCAAAGGTTACGGGGAGATGGGGCTGAGAGCGATAATAAATCAGCCATGATGGAATGGCAGAGCAGACGATGGGCCAAGTAGGATTGCCTATATGCCTTGTATTTTGTGTTGCACATTTATTCTGGGTCATTTGTCACGTGGGTTAAGGCATAGTGGAGGCGAATGAGTAATTTCAAGTTCACACTGTTTAAGTCAGGTTAGTCTGGTGAGAGCCAGGGGTGATAATTTTTGTTGACTGCTTTGTGCTTAAGAATGCCTAAATGGGTTTAAGAATGCTAAGATCACCTACGGTACCGGTTAGGCCGCTTATTTCATTATATCGCTAGTTCTGGTCTCATTAATTTTTTTTATCGTTACAAGATTGTTCATCTTTGCTGGTTTCTTAAAGAGGATCAAACGTACCTTGCACCACCCTAGTGCGAGGGTCAAGGATGTCTCTGAGCGGCTGCAGGATGTTCTGGAATGGGAGGGTGAACAGCCAGTAGTCATGGTGTATGTAGGTACCAATGATATAGGTAAAAAACGGGATGAGGTCCTACAAGGTGAATTTAGGGAGTTAGGAGATACACTGAAAAGTAGGACCACAAAGGTAATAATCTCTGGATTACTACCAGTGCCACGTGCTAGTCAGAGTAGAAATAGGAGGATATTTCAGATGAATACGTGGCTTGAAAAGTGGTGCAAGGGGAAGGGATTCAAATTCCTGGGGCATTGGAACCAGTTCTGGGGGAGGTGGGACCAGTATAAACAGGAGAGTCTGCACCTGGGCTGGACTGGAACCAATGTCCTAGGGGGAGCGTTTGCTACTGCTGTTCAGGAGGCTTTAAACTAATGTGGCAGGGGGATGGGAACAAGTGCAGAGAGACAGAGGGGTGTAAAATGAGGGTAGAAGCAAAAAGTAGTAAGGTGAGAAGTAAAAGTGGCAGGCAGGCAAATCCAGGGCAAAAATCAAAAAGGGCCACTTTTCAACATAATTGTATAAGGGCTAAGAGAATTGTAAAAACAACCCTGAAGGCTTTGTGTGTCAATGCGAGGAGCATTCATAACAAGGTGGATGAATTGAATGTGCAGATAGTTATTAATGAATATGATATAGTTGGGATCACAGAGACATGGCTCCAGGGTGACCAAGGATGGGAGCTCAACATCCAGGGATATTCAATATTCAGGAGGGATAGACAGGAAAGAAAAGGAGGTGGTGTCGCATTGCTGGTTAGAGAGGAGATTAACGCAATAGAAAGGAAGGACATTAGCCTGGAGGATGTGGAATCGATATGGGTAGAGCTGCATAACACTAAGGGGCAGAAAACACTGGTGGGAGTTGTGTACAGGCCACCTAACAGTAGTAGTGAGGTTGGGGATGGCATTAAACAGGAAATTAGAAATATATGCAATAAAGGAACAGTAGCTATAATGGGTGACTTCAATCTACATATAGATTGGGTGAACCAAATTGGTAAGGGTGCTGAAGAAGAGGATTTCTTGGAATGTATGTGGGATAGTTTTCTGAACCAACATGTCGAGGTACCAACTAGAGAGCAGGCCATTCTAGATTGGGTATTGAGCAATGAGGAAGGGTTAGTTAGCAATCTTGTCGTGTGAGGCCCCTTGGGTAAGAGTGACCATAATATGGTGGAATTCTTCATTAAGATGGAGAGTGACATAGTGAATTCAGAAACAAAGGTTCTGTACTTAAAGAAGGTTAACTTTGAAGGTATGAGACTTGAATTAGCTAAGATAGACTGGCAAATGATACTTAAAGGGTTGACGGTGGATATGCAATGGCAAGCATTTAAAGATCGCATGGATGAACTACAACAATTGTTCATCCCAGTTTGGCAAAAGAATAAACCAGGGAAGGTAGTGCACCCGTGGCTGACAAGGGAAATTAGGGATAGTATCAAGTCCAAAGAAGAAACATATAAATTAGCAAAAAAAAGTGGCACACCTGAGGACTGGGAGAAATTCAGAGACCAGCAGACTAAGGGCTTAATTAGGAAAGGGAAAAAAGATTATGAGAGAAAGCTGGCAGGGAACATAAAAACTGACTGTAAAAGCTTGTATAGATATGTGAAAAGAAAAAGATTGGTCAAGACAAATGTAAGTCCTTTACAGTTAGAAACAGATGAATTGCTCATAGGGAACAAAGACATGGCAGACCTATTGAATAACTACTTTGGTTCTGTCTTCACTAAAGAGGACATAAATAATATTCTGGAAATAGTAAGGGACCAAGGGTCTAGTGAGATGGAGGAACTGAGGGAAATGCATGTTAGTAGGGAAGTGGTGTTAGGTAAATTGAAGGGATTAAAGGCAGATAAATCCCCAGGGCCAGATGGTCTGCATCCCAGAGTGCTTAAGGAAGTAGCCCAAGAAATAGTGGATGCATTAGTGATAATTTTTCAAAACTCCTTAGATTCTGGCTTAATTCCTGTGGATTGGAGGATAGCTAATGTAACCCCACTTTTTAAAAAAGGAGGGAGAGAAAAACCAGGGAATTATAGACTGGTGAGTCTGACATCGGTGGTGGGGAAAATGCTAGAGTCGGTTATCACAGATGTGATAACAGCACATTTGGAAAGAGGTGAAATCATCGGACAAAGTCAGCATGGATTTGTGAAAGGAAAATCATGTCTCACGAATCTTACAGAATTTTTTGAAGATGTAACTAGTAGAGTGGATAGGGGACAGCCAGTGGATGTGGTATGTTTAGATTTTCAAAAGGTTTTTGACAAGGTCCCACACAGGAGATTAGTGTACAAACTTAAAGCACACGGTATTGGGGGTATGGTATTGATGTGGATAGAGGATTGGTTGGCAGACAGGAAGCAAAGAGTGGGAGTAAACAGGACCTTTTCAGAATGGCAGGCAGTGACTAGTGGGGTACCGCAAGGCTCAGTGCTGGGACCCCAGTTGTTTACAATATATATTAATGATTTAGACAAGGGAATTAAATGCAGCATCTCCAAGTTTGTGGGTGACACGAAGATGGGCGGCAGTGTTAGCTGTGAGGAGGATGCTAAGAGGATGCAAGGTGACTTGGATAGGTTAGGTGAGTGGGCAAATTCATGGCAGATGCAATTTAATGTGGATAAATGTGAGGTTATCCACTTTGGTTGCAAGAACAGGAGAACAGATTTTTATCTGAATGGTGGCCGATTAGGAAGAGGGGAGGTGCAACGAGACCTGGGTATCATTGTACACCAGTCATTGAAGGTGGGCATGCAGGTACAGCAGGTGGTGAAAAAGGCAAATGGTATGTTGGCATTCATAGCAAAAGGATTTGAGTACAGGAGCAGGGATGTTCTACTGCAGTTGTACAAGGCCTTGGTGAGACTGCCCCTAGAATATTGTGTGCAGTTTTGGTCCCCTAATCTGAGGAAAGACATTGTTGCCATAGTACAAAGAAGGTTCACCAGATTGATTCCTGGGATGGCAGGACTTTCATATGAAGAAAGACTGGATCGACTAGGCTTATACTCACTAGAATTTAGAAGATTGAGGGGAGATCTTATTGAAATGTATAAAATTCTAAAGGGATTGGACAGGCTAGATGCAAGAAGATTGTTTCCGATGTTGGGGAAGTCCAGAATGAGGTGTCACAGTTTAAGGATAAAGGGGAAGCCTTTTAGGACCAAGATGAGGAAAAACTTCTTCACACAGAGAGTGGTGAATCTGTGGAATTCTCTGACACAGGGAACAGTTGAGGCCGGTTCATTGGCAATATTTAAGAAGGAGTTAGATATGGTCTTTGTGGCTAAAGGGATCAGGGGGTATGGAGAGAAAGCAGGTACATGGTTCTGAGTTGGATGATCAGCCATGATCATACTGAATGGCGGTGCAGGCTCGAAGGGCTGAATGGCCTACTCCTGCACCTATTTTCTATGTTTCTATGTACTCTTTTGAAATTGTGAGTTTGGTTGTTGTCATATAGTGTCACCCCGACCCCATTCATAGTCTCTGAGCGGTTTTGGTTTGTTTTCAAGTAACTGACAGGCCCAATTCTACTCCTGTGTCTTATAGTCATATGAAGATAAGATGGCAAAAACAGAATTTCATCAGTAGAAGAGGAAATCTGAAGAGAAACGCTGTAGTGGGGCTGAGAAACTGCCAATAGTGTGTAAGCTGCCTTAGCTTCAAGCAACCCAGGACTCAATGGCAGCAGCAACCAAAGACCCGAACTCCAGCCTACCTGATGACTGCAGCTCCAAACCCTGACCTCGCTGATTCGCGTTCCTAGGGGGTCCAGGAACCCACTGGTGACTCACTGACTCACTGATCCAGGGCGCGGGTTCTCACCCTCACAGGTCTGCCATCCCGGCATCCACCCGTGACGTCCCACGCCCACGTCACTGACCTTTGACCTAGGCTCCAGCCTGATCCCTGATTCCCCAAACACTCCCATCCCCAAACGCTAACCTGACCCTGATCTAAAAAAAGCAACAAGGTCTGAGCCATGGCTTAAGCCGAGACTGCAGCTCAGTCACATCTTGAACAGAAGCTCTGATTTAACATAATCAAAGAAAAATTACTCTGGAAGGTTCCATATACCCTTATGTTCATCATGTAGGGTGGGGTGGGATGTTATTGGCCTTAGTTCAGTCGTTGGATCTTGTCTTGTGTCTCGTTGCAGACTGAGGTAAAGGTCAGTTTATGTCAGACAGCATCAATTAGCGAAAGCCAAATAGTCTTTGATGTTTTTGATAAGATATCGAGATGAGGCCTCGGGGAATGGATAAAGGAGGCATGTCATGAAAGGAATGTGGTCACATGAGGAGAGAGGCTGAATGTGGTGAACTAAATTGCAGAAAAGGCCCGACTTCGGCAGAGAATCAGAGGCTCATCATCAAATTGTGCTGAAGGCAGCAGAAGACTCAAGACGGGAAGTGGCTCAGCTCACTAGAGGGTGTCGTTGTTCACTGCAAGTAAGTAATGCACACAGTGAACATGAGAACAGTGCATTAAAGTGTCAAGAGTTTTTCAAGAAGTGGAGGGAAATGGGGGCCATGGTAATATAGATATGCCAGTTATTCAATCAGGTAATTGCAAATGCATTGAAAAGCAGGTGCAGTGGAAGACCATAATACAATCAGGCCATCTGGCCTACTGAGGCAGCTCTGCCATTTGTTCATGGCTGATTTATTTTTCTCTCCTAACCCCATTCTCCTGCCTTCTCCTCATAATCCTTGACACCCTTACTAACTGAGGATCTACCAACCTCCGTTTTAAATACACTTGATGACTTGGCCTCCATGGCACTAACAGCAATGGATTCCACAGATTTACCACACCCAGCAGCAATAAAAATTGCTCCACACCTCTGTTCTAAAGGGTCATCCTTCTATTCTGAGGCTATGCCCTCTGGTTCTAGATTCTTCCACTATTGAAAACATCATTTCCATGTCCACTCTACTGAGCACTTTCCATATTAGTTGGGTTTCAATGAGATCCCCCCTCATTCCTCTAAATTCCAACAAGTGCAGTACAGTCCCAGAGCCATCAGACATTCCTCATTCATTAATCTTCTCATCATTGTCATAAAACTCTTCTGGACTCTCTCCAATGCCAGGATATCCTTCCTTAAATATGGGACCCAGGTCTCCTCACAATCCCCCAAATGCAGCCTGACAAAGCCTTATGAAGGCCCAGCATTCCATCCTTGCTTTTTTTATTCCAGTCTCCTTGAAGTGAATGCTGACATTGCATTTACCTTCCTCAAGTGAACGTTAAAGGAATCATGCACAAGGATTCCAAAGTCCCTTTGCACTTCTGAATTCCGAATTCACTCCTCATCTAGAAAATTGCCTATGCCCTTATCCCTTCCACTAAAGTGCACCTGCCTCTTCTTTGTTCATTCTCCCAGTCCTCTGCTTCCTCAACACTGCCTACTCTTCCACCTATCTTTGTATTGCCAGCAAACTTATACTCAAAAGTCCACACTTCTGTCATCGAGATCATTGACAATATAATGTGGAAAGCAGCAGTCCCAGCACCGATCCCAGTGGAATGCTCTGGGCACTGGTAGCCAACCAGAAAAGCCCCTCCTTTATTCCCACTCTTTGCATTCTGCCAGTCAGTCAATCTTCTCTCCATGATAACATCTTTCCTGTATTACCATGGGCTCTTAATTTGTTAAGCAGCCTCGTGTGTGGCACCTTGTCAAAGGCATTCTGGAAATCCAAGCAAACTGACTCTCCTTTGTCCAACCTGCCTGTTATTTCCGCAATGAAGTCCAACGCGTTTGTCAGACGAAACTCCCTCTAAGGAAACCAAGCTGATTTTGCCTATTTTATCATGTGACTCTGAAGTCTCATCCTTAATAACAGACTCTAAAATCTTCCCAGCCTCTGAAGTCGAGCTAACAGGTCTATAATTCCCTGCTTTTTCCCGTCTACTGTGGTCAAAGTACCTGATACCCAAGTTCAGCCCTGACTCCAGGTGCTCTCTGTGTGGAGTCTGCATGTCCTTCCTGTGATTGTGCCGATTTCTTGGAGGGCTACAGCCATGCCCCACCACCCACACGACATCCCAAATGCACAGAGGCTGATGGGTTAACTTTCTGCAGTAACTTGTCCCTGATGTGCAGCGGGTGGTGGGAGCTGATGGATTTTTTCACATTTAGAGATCCAGCACAGTAACAGGCCCTCCCAACCCAGCAAGTCCATGCTGCCCAGCTACACCATGTGACCAAATGACCTACTGCTATGTCTGCTTTGGAACGTAAAGGAAGCCAGAACACCTTTCTGGTCAAGCAGATAAGTTACAAACTGTTACGGACAGCGACACGACTTAAACCCAGCTCACTGGTGCTGCCAAGTAATGCGCTAGCTGCTAAGCGACTGTCCTGCCCGGGGGAGGGGGGTGTAAATTTATGGTCGCTGGCCAGCATGGACTCAATAGGCCGAAGGGCCTCTTTTCTGGGCTGTATCCCTCAGTGAGCTTATAGGGTGGCTTGACTTGTTGGCTATAGGGCCAGAGGTAAAGGTTGCAATCGGAGGTGACGGTGAGCTTGTGCAGACTTAATTAGGTCCATGTTGGTGCAATGGTAGCAATGCGTTAGACCCCTTACACCACCAGCACAAAGCAAAGCCAAAATCACAGCATCGATTGATTCACGGGGTTTAACTCCAAACGTCACATGCCGGAAACACTCAGCCGTATCCGTGGGAGGACAGAGTGAACACTTCGTGTTGAAAGCCTTCCTCACTTTTCAGTGACTCGCGCATTTTCTGCTCTTATTGGAGATTTCACCTGCAGTTTTCTTTCTGAATTTCATTCACTGGGACGTAACCATGAAAGACAGGGTTGGGGTCACTGTTGTGAATTGCTGGGATCTTTTGTATTGCTCTCAGGTCCGTTAAGAATAGACCTGATAGAGCATGGAGAGGTTAAACATAGAAACATAGAAAACCTACAGCACAATACAGGCCCTTCGGCCCACAAAGCTGTGCCAAACATGTCCAAGGTTTTATCCATAGCCCGCTATTTTGCTAAGCTCCATGTAGCCATCCAGGAGTCTCTTAAAAGACCCTATCGTATCCGCCTCCGTCACCACTGCCGGCAGCCCATTCCACACACTCACCACTCTCTGCGTAAAAAACTTACCCCTGACATCTCCTCTGTACCTAGTTCGAAGCACCTTAGAACTGCGCCCTCTTGTGCTAGCCATTTAGCCCCGGGAAAAACCTCTGACTATCCACACGATCAATGCCTCTCATTATCTTGTACTCCTCTATCAGGTCATCCCTCATCCTCCGTCGCTCCCAGGAGAAAAGGCCGAGTTCACTCAACCTATTCTCATAAGGCGTGCTCCCCAATCCAGGCAACATCCTTGCAAATCTCCTCTGCACCCTTTCTATGGTTTCCACATCCTTCCTGTAGTGAGGTGACCAGAACTGAGCACAGTACTCCAAGTGGGGTCTGACCAGGGTCCTATATAGCTGCAACGTAGCTACATTTGGGGAAATAATATAACAGGGGAAGTTGATCCTCTGGCAGTGAAAGAGCGTATAGTTAAGACAATGCCACAAAGAATTTGATAACTTAAATATTGACTCAGAAGTTTTATTTGCTGGTGGTGAAGCCACTGCTGAAGAGAGAATCTATCAAATATTTTAGTGAGAATTATAATAGCAACACCCAGAAACTGAACCAATTAGCACCTTTTTGTTACATTTAAGACACATCCAAAATCAGCATTAACTGGGTTACACTGGCAATCAGGTTCAACTGAAAGCACGTCTCAGATGAACAACAGATTATGCCATCCATTAGTGCCATCCTACCACCGTTCATTAGAGCTCTTGGGTATAAATAATGAGCTTCACTGCATGCCCATGTTGTATAGAATTGTTAATTCTCTTGTCGTTCAAATTTTTGAATTTTAATGTAATCCATGCAATTGTCTGCGAATTTTCCAGTAATTACGGTATTGTTGCTTCTGTATTTTCAGCAGCAGGTGTCACAGGACTGGAACCTGACTACTTTATACTTTAATAGTTACCACATAAATTTGTTTTATCTCCAGTGTGATCATGAGTGATCAGTGTGATTCCTTCCTTCTTTTCTTTGTTCTCATGGCTCCTGTTTTTTGTTCACATTCTGTCCTGTAACCGTCGAAGGGGAAAGAGTAGAGAGGACAAATACCTAGTCAACAGGGATAAGACCAAAAGATACAGGAGCAACATTAGGCCATTTGGCCCATCGAGTCAGCTCCGCCATTTCATCACGGTTGATCCATTTTTCCTCTCAGTCCCAATCTCCTGCCTTCTCCCTGTATCCCTTCATGTCCTGAACAATCAAGAATCCATCAACCTCTGCCTTAAATATACATAAAGACGGCCTCCACAGCTGCTTGCGGCAATGAATTCCATAACTTCACCACTCTCTGGCTAACGAAATTCCTCCCCATCTTCATTCTAAAAGGACACCCCTCTATTCTGAGGCTGTGTCCTCTGGTCTTGGTCTCTCCACATCCACTCTATCAGGGCCTTTCACCATTCGATAGGTTTCAATTAGGTCATTCCTCATTTTTCTGAAGTTTAGTGAATGCAGACCCAGAGCCATCAACTGCTCTTTATATGACAAGCCATTCAATCCTGGAATAATTTTTGTGAACCTCCTTTAAACCCTCCCCAGTTTCAGCACATCCATAAGGGGTCCAAAGCTGCTCACAATACTCTAATTGAGGCCTCATCACCAGTGCTTCATAAAGTCTCAATGTTACATCCTTGCTTTTATATTCTAGTCCTCTTGAAATGAATACTAACGAATCCTAACATTGCATTTGCCTTCCTCACCACAGACTCAACCTGAAATTAACCTAAAGGGAATCCTGAACAAGGACTCCCAAGTCCCCTTGAGCTTCCAATTTTTGTATTTTCTCTCCATTTAGAAATAGTCAAACCTTCATTTCTTTGACTAGAGTGCATGACCATACATTTCCCGGCACTGTATTCCATCTGCCATTTCTTTGCCCATTCTCCTAATCTGTCTAAGTCCTTCTGTAGCCTCTCTACCTCCTCAAAGCTATCAGTTCTCCATCTATCTTCATATTGCCTGCAAATGTTGCAACAAAGCCATCACTTCCATCATCCAAATCATTGATATATAATGTAAAACGAATCAGTCCCAACACAGCCCCCTGTGAAACACCATTAGTCACCAGCAGCCAACCAGAAAAGGTTCCCTTTATTCCTACTCTTTGCCTCCTGCCAATCAGCCACTGCTTTATCCATGCTAGTATCTTTCCTGTAATACTATAGGCTCGTAGCTTGTTAAGCAGACTCATATGTGGCACCATATCAAAGGCTTTCTGAAAATCCAAGTACACAGTATTAACCGGTTCTCTTTTGTCTATCCTGTTTGTCATTTTTTCAAAGGATCCCAACAGATTCTGGGAACAGCTTCTTTCCAACTCTGATAAGACTGCTGAACAGTTCCTGACCCGGATCCGGGCCGTACCTTCCAAATATCCGGACCTGTCTCTCAGGGTTTTTTTGCACTACCTGACTTTCTCTTTTCTACTTTTTATTTATGATTAAAATTTAAATTTTTATTATATTTACTATCAATTTGTACTCCAGTAAGCACGAAGCGCAGAATCAAATATTGCCGTAATGATTGTACACTCTAGTATCAATCATTTGGTGACAATAAAGTAATGATAAAGTCATTACAATAATAATAAAGATTTGTAGGGTAAGATTTTCCTTTGAGGAAACCACACTGACTACGGCTGATTTTATCATGTGCCTCCAAGTACCCTGAACCCACATTGTTAACCATCAACTCCAAAATCTTCCCAACCACTAAGGTCAGATTAGTTGGTCTATAATTTCCTTTCCTCTGTTTCTCTCCCTTCTTGGAGAGTGGGGTGACATTTGCAATTGTCCAGTCTTCTGGACCATTCCAAAATCTAGTGATTCTTGAAAAATCATTACTAATGCCTCCATTATCTCTTCATGCAGCTCCTTCAGAACCCAGGGAGTGTACACCATCTGGTCCAGGTGACTTATTTACCTTCCGACCTCTCAGTTTCCCACAAACTTTTGCCCCAGTAATGGTAACTTCACACATTTTATGACCCCTGTCACCTGTGTCTTCCACAGTGAAGACTGATGCAAAATACTTATTCAGTTCATCTGCCATTTCCTTGTCCCCCAATACTACCTCACCAGCATCGTTTTCCAGTGGTCTGATATCCACTCTCACCTCTCGTTTACACTTTACTTATCTGAAGAATCTTTTGGTATCCGAATATGATGACATGGAACCGGAGACAGAAGTAGAGACATGGGATGCAACAGCAATGACACAAAGAGTTTCAGGAACTTCATAAATGATGTTACAGCAAACATCTATTATTGTAATAAAACAATGGATTCTCCAGCTTACCATCACCCACAACTGGTCTCACCCGTCACACTAGATTGTGCTCCTCCCACTTCTCCCCCGCCCCCGCCACCCTCTTATTCTGACTTCTGCCCCTTCCTTTCCAGTTCTGATAAAGGGTCTTGGTCCAAAACGTCTACCCCTCCATAGATGCTGACTGACCTGCAGAGTTGATGCGCCATCAATAACTCTCTGAGACGTGAGGCGAGATATCGGCTTTTATTGACTGGAAGAAAGGACAAGCAGCAATTGACCACCATGCTACATCCTGGAGACTGAGGGCAGGGCTCAGGCCCCAATCGCCTTTATACCGGGGTCAGTGGGAGGAGCCACGGTCAGCAGTCAGCGGGGGGGGGGGGGGGGGTGTCCAGACAGGTATATGTAGTTCAACACAAGAGTTCCTCCAGCATTTTGTGTGCATTGCTCTGGAAGGACGTAATTGTGTCAGAGAAGAGAGAGGTAATGCTGATCTGCAGCAAGGGAGAATACAGCCACCCAATATATTCCAACAACACCTTGTCACTGAGACCCTCACCATCACTGTGCTGGAAAATGCTCTGCACCAGCCATGGACATGCCGTCATTGCAAGATAAGCAACAAGGTAGGATTGTCCACAGTGACTGACTCAGCTCCTGGCATCCCAAAGACTTTCCACTAGGTGTCAGGCACAAGTTAGGAGAGAGGTGCAACAGTCTCCACCTGCCTGGATGGGTGCAGACACAACACCATCCGGCAAAAGGCAGACAGTTCACAAGCTTCCCGTAAAAACAGAACCTTCCCTACATCCCCCCACAACAGCCTTGGCTCAGTGTGTTCCAGCTATAAGGCAGAACTCACCATTAGCAACACTACGATCTGTGCTGGGTACAGCCCACACTACAATCTGTGCTGGGTACAGCCCACAGTACAGTCTATGCTGGGTACAGCCCACACAACAGTCTGTGCCGGGTACAGCGCACACTACAGTCTGTGCTGGGTACAGCGCACACTATGATCTATGCTGGGTACAGCCCACACTACAATCTGTGCTGGGTACAGCCCAAACTACAAACTGTGCTGGGTACAGCCCACACTACAGTCTGTGCTGGGTACAGCCCACACTACAGACTGTGCTGGGCACAGCACACACTACAGCCTGTGCTGGGTACAGCCCACACTACAGTCTGTGCTGGGTACAGCCCACACTATGATTGGTGCTGGGAACAGCCCACACTAAAATCTATGCTGGGTACAGCCCACACCACAATCTATACGGGGTACAGCCCACCCTACAGTCTGTGCTGGGTACAGCCGACTCTAAAATCTGTGCTGGGTACAGCCCACTCTACAATCTGTGCTGGGTACAGCCCACACTACAATCTGTGCTGGGTACAGCCCACACTACAGTCTGTGCTGAGTACAGCCCACACTACGAACTATGCAGGGTACAGCCCACACTACAGTCTGTGCTGAGTACAGCCCACACTACAATCTATGCTGGGTATAGCCCACACTACGATCTGTGCTGGGTACAGCCCACACTACGATCTATGCTGGGTACAGCCCACACAACGATCTATGCCGGGTACAGCCAACACTACAATCTCTGCCGGGTACAGCCCAGACTACAGTCTATGCTGGGTACAGCCCACACTACAATCTGTGCTGGGTACAGACCACACCACAATCTATGCTGGGTACAGCCCACACTATGATTGGTGCTGAGTACAGCCTACTCTACAATCTTTGCTGGGTACAGCCCACACTACAGTCTGTACTGGGTACAGCCCACACTACAATCTGTGCTGGGTACAGCCCAAACCACAATCTCTGCTGGGTAAAGCCCACACTATGACTGGTGCTGAGTACAGCCCACACTACAATCTTTGCTGGGTACTGCACACATGACAGTCTGTGCTGGGTACAGCCCACACTACGATCTATGCTGGGTACAGCCCACACTACGATTGGTGCTGAGTACAGCCCACACTACAATCTTTGCTGGGTACAGCCCACACTACAGTCTGTGCTGGGTACAGCCCACACTACAATCTATGCTGGGTACAGCCCACACTACAGTCTATGCTGGGTACAGCCCACACGACAGTCTGTGCTGGCTACAGCCAACACTCTGAACGCTGCTGGGTACAGCCCACACTACAGTCTATGCTGGGTACAGCCCACACTACAATCTGTGCTGGGTACAGACCACGCTATGATCGCTGCTGGGTACAGCCCACACTACAATCTATGCTGGGTACAGCCCACACTACAATCTGTGCTGGGTACAGACCACATTACAATCTGTGCTGGGTACAGCCCATACTACAGACTGTGCTGGGTACAGCCCACACTACAATCTGTGCTGGGTACAGCCCATACTACAGACGGTGCTGTGTACATCCCACAATATGATTGGTGCTGGGTACAGGCCACACTACGATCTATGCTGGGTACAGCCCACTCTGCAATCTGTGCTGGGTACAGCACAAATTACGATCTGTGCTGGGTACAGCCCACACTAAAATCTGTGTTGTGTACAGCCCACACTATGATTGGTGCTGGGTACAGCCCATACTACGATCTGTACTGGGTACAGACCACACTAAAATCTGTGATGGGTACAGCCCACACTAAAATCTGAGCTGGGTACGGCCCACACTACAATCTGTGTTGTGTACAGCCCACACTATGATTGGTCCTGGGTGCAGCCCACACTACAGTCTGTGCTGGGTACAGCCCACACTATGTTCGGTGCTGGGTACAGCTCACACTACAATCCATGCTGGGTACAGCCCACACTACAATCTGTGCTGGGTACAGCCCACACTAAAATCTATGCTGGGTAGAGCCCACATTACAATCTCTGCTGGGTATAGCCCACACTATAATCTGTGCTGGGTACAGCCCACACCACAATCTATGCTGGGTACAGCCCACTCTACAGTCTGTGCTGGGTACAGCCCACACTATGATCTATGCTGGGTACAGCCCACACTATGATCTATGCTGGGTACAGCCCACACTACAGTCTATGCTGGGTACAGCCCACACTACAGTCTGTGCTGGGTACAGCCCACACTACAGTCTGTGCTGGGTACAGCCCACACTACGATCGGTGCTGCGTACAGCCCATACTACGATCTATGCTGGGTACAGCCCACACCACAATCTATGCTGGGTACAGCCCACACTTCAGTCTGTGCTGGGTACAGCCCACACTACAATCTGTGATGGGTACAGCCCACAGTACGATCTATGCTGGGTACAGCCCACAATAAGATCTATGCTGGGTACAGCCCACACTACGATCTATGCTGGGTACAGCACACACTACAGACTATGCTGGGTACAGCCCACACTACAATCTATGCTGGGTACAGCCCACACCACAATCTATGCTGGGTATAGACCACACTACAATCTGTGTTGGGTACAGCGCACACTATGACCTATACTGGGTACAGCGCACACTATGACCTATACTGGGTACACCCACACTACAATCTGTGCTGGGTACAACCCACACTACAATCTGTGCTGGGTACAGCCCACACTATGATCGGTGCTGGGTACAGCTCACAATACAGTCTGTGCTGGGTACAGCTCACAATACAGTCTCTGCTGGGTACAGCCCACACTACGATCTGTGCTGGGTACAGCCCACACTACGATCTATGCTGGGTACAGCCCACACCACGATCTATACTGGGTACAGCCCACACTACGATCTATGCTGGGTACAGCCCACACTACAGACTATGCTGGGTACAGCCCACACTACGATCTATGCTGGGTACAGCCCACACTACAGACTATGCTGGGTACAGCCCACACTACAATCTATGCTGGGTACAGCCCACACTACAATCTATGCTGGGTACAGCCCACTCTACAGTCTGTGCTGGGTACAGCCCACACTATGATCTATGCTGGGTACAGCCCACACTATGATCTATGCTGGGTACAGCCCACACTACAGTCTATGCTGGGTACAGCCCACACTACAGTCTGTGCTGGGTACAGCCCACACTACAGTCTGTGCTGGGTACAGCCCACACTACGATCGGTGCTGCGTACAGCCCATACTACGATCTATGCTGGGTACAGCCCACACCACAATCTATGCTGGGTACAGCCCACACTTCAGTCTGTGCTGGGTACAGCCCACACTACAATCTGTGATGGGTACAGCCCACAGTACGATCTATGCTGGGTACAGCCCACAATAAGATCTATGCTGGGTACAGCCCACACTACGATCTATGCTGGGTACAGCACACACTACAGACTATGCTGGGTACAGCCCACACTACAATCTATGCTGGGTACAGCCCACACCACAATCTATGCTGGGTATAGACCACACTACAATCTGTGTTGGGTACAGCGCACACTATGACCTATACTGGGTACAGCGCACACTATGACCTATACTGGGTACACCCACACTACAATCTGTGCTGGGTACAACCCACACTACAATCTGTGCTGGGTACAGCCCACACTATGATCGGTGCTGGGTACAGCTCACAATACAGTCTGTGCTGGGTACAGCTCACAATACAGTCTCTGCTGGGTACAGCCCACACTACGATCTGTGCTGGGTACAGACCACACTACGATCTATGCTGGGTACAGCCCACACCACGATCTATACTGGGTACAGCCCACACTACGATCTATGCTGGGTACAGCCCACACTACAGACTATGCTGGGTACAGCCCACACTACGATCTATGCTGGGTACAGCCCACACTACAGACTATGCTGGGTACAGCCCACACTACAATCTATGCTGGGTACAGCCCACACTACAATCTATGCTGGGTACAGCCAATACCACAATCTGTGCTGGGTACAGCGCACACTATGATCTATGCTGGGTACAGCCCACACTACGATCTGTGCTGGGTACAGCCCACACTACAATCTGTGCTGGGTACAGCCCACACTACAATCTGTGCTGGGTACAGCCCACACTATGATCCGTGCTGGGTACAGCTCACACTACAGTGTGCTGGGTACAGCCCACACTATAATCTCTGCTGGGTACAGCCCACACTACGATCTATGCTGCGTACAGCTCACTCTACTATCGGTGCTGGTTACAGCCCACACTACAGTCTATGCTGTGTACAGCCCACACTACGATCTATGCTGGGTACAGCCCACACTACAGACTATGCTGGGTACAGCCCACACTACATTCTATGCTGGGTACAGCCCACACTACAATCTGTGCTGGGTACAGCCCACACCACAATCTCTGCTGGGTACAGCCCACACCACAATCTATGCTGGGTACAGCCCACACTACAGACTGTGCTGGTTACAGCCCACAGTATGATCTATGCTGGGTACAGCCCACACTATGATCTATGCTGGGTACAGCCCACACCACAATCTATGCTGGGTACAGTCCAGACTACGAACTGTGCTGGGTACAGCCCATACTACAATCTGTGCTGGGTACAGACCACACTACAATCTATGCTGGGTACAGCCCACACTACAATCTATGCTGGGTACAGCCAATACCACAATCTGTGCTGGGTACAGCGCACACTATGATCTATGCTGGGTACAGCCCACACTACAATCTGTGCTGGGTACAGCCCACACTACAATCTGTGCTGGGTACAGCCCACACTACGATCTATGCTGGGTACAGCTCACTCTACTATCGGTGCTGGTTACAGCCCACACTACAGTCTATGCTGTGTACAGCCCACACTACGATCTATGCTGGGTACAGCCCACACTACAGACTATGCTGGGTACAGCCCACACTACAGTCTATGCTGGGAACAGCCCACACTACAATCTGTGCTGGGTACAGCCCACACCACAATCTCTGCTGGGTACAGCCCACACCACAATCTATGCTGGGTACAGCCCACACTACAGTCTGTGCTGGGTACAGCCCACAGTATGATCTATGCTGGGTACAGCCCACACTATGATCTATGCTGGGTACAGCCCACACCACAATCTATGCTGGGTACAGTCCAGACTACGATCTGTGCTGGATACAGACCATACTACAATCTGTGCTGGGTACAGACCACACTAAAATCTGTGCTGGGTACAGCCCACACTACAATCTGTGCTGGGTACAGACCACCCTATGATTGGTGCTGGGTACAGCCCACACTATGATTGGTGCTGGGTACAGCCCACACTACAGTTTGTGCTGGGTACAGCCCACACTATTATCCGTGCTGGGTACAGCTCACACTACAATCTGTGCTGGGTACAGCCCACACTACAATATATGCTGGGTACAGCCCACACCACAATCTATGCTGGGTACAGCCCACACTACAATATGTGCTGGGTACAGCCCACACTACAATCTGTGCCGGGTACAGCCCACACCACAATCTGTGCTGGGTACAGCCCACACTATGATCTATGCAGGGTACAGTCCACACTATGATCTATGCTGGGTACAGACCAGACTACAGTCTGTGCTGGGTACAGCAAAAACTACGAACCATGCTGGATACAGCCCACACTACGATCTGTGCTGGGTACACCCCACTCTATGACACGTGCTGGGTAAAGCCAACACTACGATCTATGCTGGGTACAGCCCACACTACAGACTATGCTGGGTACAGCCCACACTACAATCTGTGCTGGGTACAGCCCACACTACGATCTATGCCGGGTACAGCCCACACTATGATCTCTGCTGGGTACAGCCCACACTACAGTCTGTGCTGGGTACAGGAAAAACTACGATCTATGCTGGATACAGACCACACTACGATCTGTGCTGGGTACAGCCCACAATACAGGCTATGCTGGGTACAGCCCACACTACAGTCTATGCTGGGTACAGCCCACACTACAGACAATGCTGGGTACAGCCCACACAACAGTGTATGCTGGGTATAGCCCACACTACAGTCTGTGCTGGGTAAAGCCCACACTATGATCTATGCCGGGTACAGCCCACACTATGATCTGTGCTGGGTACAGCCCACACTACAATCTGTGCTGGGTACAGCAAAAACTACGATCTATGCTGGATACAGCCAACACTACAGACTATGCTGGGTACAGCCCACACTACAATCTGTGCTGGGTACAGCCCACACTACGATCTATGCTGGGTACAGCCCACACTATGATCTATGCTGGGTACAGCCCACACTACAGACTATGCTGGGTACAGCCCACACTACAGACTGTGCTGGTTACAGCCCACACTATGATCTATGCTGGGTACAGCCCACACCACAATCTATGCTGGGTACAGTCCAGACTACGATCTGTGCTGGGTACAGCCCATACTACAATCTGTGCTGGGTACAGACCACACTACAATCTATGCTGGGTACAGCCCACACTACAATCTATGCTGGGTACAGCCAATACCACAATCTGTGCTGGGTACAGCGCACACTATGATCTATGCTGGGTACAGCCCACACTACAATCTGTGCTGGGTACAGCCCACACTACAATCTGTGCTGGGTACAGCCCACACTACGATCTATGCTGGGTACAGCTCACTCTACTATCGGTGCTGGTTACAGCCCACACTACAGTCTATGCTGTGTACAGCCCACACTACGATCTATGCTGGGTACAGCCCACACTACAGACTATGCTGGGTACAGCCCACACTACAGTCTATGCTGGGAACAGCCCACACTACAATCTGTGCTGGGTACAGCCCACACCACAATCTCTGCTGGGTACAGCCCACACCACAATCTATGCTGGGTACAGCCCACACTACAGTCTGTGCTGGGTACAGCCCACAGTATGATCTATGCTGGGTACAGCCCACACTATGATCTATGCTGGGTACAGCCCACACCACAATCTATGCTGGGTACAGTCCAGACTACGATCTGTGCTGGGTACAGACCATACTACAATCTGTGCTGGGTACAGACCACACTAAAATCTGTGCTGGGCACAGCCCACACTACAATCTGTGCTGGGTACAGACCACCCTATGATTGGTGCTGGGTACAGCCCACACTATGATCTATGCTGGGTACAGCGCACACTATGATCTATGCTGGGTACAGCCCACACTACAATCTGTGCTGGGTACAGCCCACACTACAATCTGTGCTGGGTACAGCCCACACTACGATCTATGCTGGGTACAGCTCACTCTACTATCGGTGCTGGTTACAGCCCACACTACAGTCTATGCTGTGTACAGCCCACACTACGATCTATGCTGGGTACAGCCCACATTACAATCTGTGCTGGGTACAGCCCATACTACAGACTGTGCTGGGTACAGCCCACACTACAATCTGTGCTGGGTACAGCCCATACTACAGACGGTGCTGTGTACATCCCACAATATGATTGGTGCTGGGTACAGGCCACACTACGATCTATGCTGGGTACAGCCCACTCTGCAATCTGTGCTGGGTACAGCACAAATTACGATCTGTGCTGGGTACAGCCCACACTAAAATCTGTGTTGTGTACAGCCCACACTATGATTGGTGCTGGATACAGCCCATACTACGATCTGTACTGGGTACAGACCACACTAAAATCTGTGATGGGTACAGCCCACACTAAAATCTGAGCTGGGTACGGCCCACACTACAATCTGTGTTGTGTACAGCCCACACTATGATTGGTCCTGGGTGCAGCCCACACTACAGTCTGTGCTGGGTACAGCCCACACTATGTTCGGTGCTGGGTACAGCTCACACTACAATCCATGCTGGGTACAGCCCACACTACAATCTGTGCTGGGTACAGCCCACACTAAAATCTATGCTGGGTAGAGCCCACATTACAATCTCTGCTGGGTATAGCCCACACTATAATCTGTGCTGGGTACAGCCCACACCACAATCTATGCTGGGTACAGCCCACTCTACAGTCTGTGCTGGGTACAGCCCACACTATGATCTATGCTGGGTACAGCCCACACTATGATCTATGCTGGGTACAGCCCACACTACAGTCTATGCTGGGTACAGCCCACACTACAGTCTGTGCTGGGTACAGCCCACACTACAGTCTGTGCTGGGTACAGCCCACACTACGATCGGTGCTGCGTACAGCCCATACTACGATCTATGCTGGGTACAGCCCACACCACAATCTATGCTGGGTACAGCCCACACTTCAGTCTGTGCTGGGTACAGCCCACACTACAATCTGTGATGGGTACAGCTCACAGTACGATCTATGCTGGGTACAGCCCACAATAAGATCTATGCTGGGTACAGCCCACACTACGATCTATGCTGGGTACAGCACACACTACAGACTATGCTGGGTACAGCCCACACTACAATCTATGCTGGGTACAGCCCACACCACAATCTATGCTGGGTATAGACCACACTACAATCTGTGTTGGGTACAGCGCACACTATGACCTATACTGGGTACAGCGCACACTATGACCTATACTGGGTACACCCACACTACAATCTGTGCTGGGTACAACCCACACTACAATCTGTGCTGGGTACAGCCCACACTATGATCGGTGCTGGGTACAGCTCACAATACAGTCTGTGCTGGGTACAGCTCACAATACAGTCTCTGCTGGGTACAGCCCACACTACGATCTGTGCTGGGTACAGCCCACACTACGATCTATGCTGGGTACAGCCCACACCACGATCTATACTGGGTACAGCCCACACTACGATCTATGCTGGGTACAGCCCACACTACAGACTATGCTGGGTACAGCCCACACTACGATCTATGCTGGGTACAGCCCACACTACAGACTATGCTGGGTACAGCCCACACTACAATCTATGCTGGGTACAGCCCACACTACAATCTATGCTGGGTACAGCCCACTCTACAGTCTGTGCTGGGTACAGCCCACACTATGATCTATGCTGGGTACAGCCCACACTATGATCTATGCTGGGTACAGCCCACACTACAGTCTATGCTGGGTACAGCCCACACTACAGTCTGTGCTGGGTACAGCCCACACTACAGTCTGTGCTGGGTACAGCCCACACTACGATCGGTGCTGCGTACAGCCCATACTACGATCTATGCTGGGTACAGCCCACACCACAATCTATGCTGGGTACAGCCCACACTTCAGTCTGTGCTGGGTACAGCCCACACTACAATCTATGCTGGGTACAGCCCACATTACAATCTGTGCTGGGTACAGCCCATACTACAGACTGTGCTGGGTACAGCCCACACTACAATCTGTGCTGGGTACAGCCCATACTACAGACGGTGCTGTGTACATCCCACAATATGATTGGTGCTGGGTACAGGCCACACTACGATCTATGCTGGGTACAGCCCACTCTGCAATCTGTGCTGGGTACAGCACAAATTACGATCTGTGCTGGGTACAGCCCACACTAAAATCTGTGTTGTGTACAGCCCACACTATGATTGGTGCTGGATACAGCCCATACTACGATCTGTACTGGGTACAGACCACACTAAAATCTGTGATGGGTACAGCCCACACTAAAATCTGAGCTGGGTACGGCCCACACTACAATCTGTGTTGTGTACAGCCCACACTATGATTGGTCCTGGGTGCAGCCCACACTACAGTCTGTGCTGGGTACAGCCCACACTATGTTCGGTGCTGGGTACAGCTCACACTACAATCCATGCTGGGTACAGCCCACACTACAATCTGTGCTGGGTACAGCCCACACTAAAATCTATGCTGGGTAGAGCCCACATTACAATCTCTGCTGGGTATAGCCCACACTATAATCTGTGCTGGGTACAGCCCACACCACAATCTATGCTGGGTACAGCCCACTCTACAGTCTGTGCTGGGTACAGCCCACACTATGATCTATGCTGGGTACAGCCCACACTATGATCTATGCTGGGTACAGCCCACACTACAGTCTATGCTGGGTACAGCCCACACTACAGTCTGTGCTGGGTACAGCCCACACTACAGTCTGTGCTGGGTACAGCCCACACTACGATCGGTGCTGCGTACAGCCCATACTACGATCTATGCTGGGTACAGCCCACACCACAATCTATGCTGGGTACAGCCCACACTTCAGTCTGTGCTGGGTACAGCCCACACTACAATCTGTGATGGGTACAGCCCACAGTACGATCTATGCTGGGTACAGCCCACAATAAGATCTATGCTGGGTACAGCCCACACTACGATCTATGCTGGGTACAGCACACACTACAGACTATGCTGGGTACAGCCCACACTACAATCTATGCTGGGTACAGCCCACACCACAATCTATGCTGGGTATAGACCACACTACAATCTGTGTTGGGTACAGCGCACACTATGACCTATACTGGGTACAGCGCACACTATGACCTATACTGGGTACACCCACACTACAATCTGTGCTGGGTACAACCCACACTACAATCTGTGCTGGGTACAGCCCACACTATGATCGGTGCTGGGTACAGCTCACAATACAGTCTGTGCTGGGTACAGCTCACAATACAGTCTCTGCTGGGTACAGCCCACACTACGATCTGTGCTGGGTACAGCCCACACTACGATCTATGCTGGGTACAGCCCACACCACGATCTATACTGGGTACAGCCCACACTACGATCTATGCTGGGTACAGCCCACACTACAGACTATGCTGGGTACAGCCCACACTACGATCTATGCTGGGTACAGCCCACACTACAGACTATGCTGGGTACAGCCCACACTACAATCTATGCTGGGTACAGCCCACACTACAATCTATGCTGGGTACAGCCCACTCTACAGTCTGTGCTGGGTACAGACCACACTATGATCTATGCTGGGTACAGCCCACACTATGATCTATGCTGGGTACAGCCCACACTACAGTCTATGCTGGGTACAGCCCACACTACAGTCTGTGCTGGGTACAGCCCACACTACAGTCTGTGCTGGGTACAGCCCACACTACGATCGGTGCTGCGTACAGCCCATACTACGATCTATGCTGGGTACAGCCCACACCACAATCTATGCTGGGTACAGCCCACACTTCAGTCTGTGCTGGGTACAGCCCACACTACAATCTGTGATGGGTACAGCCCACAGTACGATCTATGCTGGGTACAGCCCACAATAAGATCTATGCTGGGTACAGCCCACACTACGATCTATGCTGGGTACAGCACACACTACAGACTATGCTGGGTACAGCCCACATTACAATCTATGCTGGGTACAGCCCACACCACAATCTATGCTGGGTACAGCTCACTCTACTATCGGTGCTGGTTACAGCCCACACTACAGTCTATGCTGTGTACAGCCCACACTACGATCTATGCTGGGTACAGCCCACACTACAGACTATGCTGGGTACAGCCCACACTACATTCTATGCTGGGTACAGCCCACACTACAATCTGTGCTGGGTACAGCCCACACCACAATCTCTGCTGGGTACAGCCCACACCACAATCTATGCTGGGTACAGCCCACACTACAGACTGTGCTGGTTACAGCCCACAGTATGATCTATGCTGGGTACAGCCCACACTATGATCTATGCTGGGTACAGCCCACACCACAATCTATGCTGGGTATAGACCACACTACAATCTGTGTTGGGTACAGCGCACACTATGACCTATACTGGGTACAGCGCACACTATGACCTATACTGGGTACACCCACACTACAATCTGTGCTGGGTACAACCCACACTACAATCTGTGCTGGGTACAGCCCACACTATGATCGGTGCTGGGTACAGCTCACAATACAGTCTGTGCTGGGTACAGCTCACAATACAGTCTCTGCTGGGTACAGCCCACACTACGATCTGTGCTGGGTACAGCCCACACTACGATCTATGCTGGGTACAGCCCACACCACGATCTATACTGGGTACAGCCCACACTACGATCTATGCTGGGTACAGCCCACACTACAGACTATGCTGGGTACAGCCCACACTACGATCTATGCTGGGTACAGCCCACACTATGATCTATGCTGGGTACAGCCCACACTACAGTCTATGCTGGGTACAGCCCACACTACAGTCTGTGCTGGGTACAGCCCACACTACAGTCTGTGCTGGGTACAGCCCACACTACGATCGGTGCTGCGTACAGCCCATACTACGATCTATGCTGGGTACAGCCCACACCACAATCTATGCTGGGTACAGCCCACACTTCAGTCTGTGCTGGGTACAGCCCACACTACAATCTGTGATGGGTACAGCCCACAGTACGATCTATGCTGGGTACAGCCCACAATAAGATCTATGCTGGGTACAGCCCACACTACGATCTATGCTGGGTACAGCACACACTACAGACTATGCTGGGTACAGCCCACACTACAATCTATGCTGGGTACAGCCCACACCACAATCTATGCTGGGTACAGCTCACTCTACTATCGGTGCTGGTTACAGCCCACACTACAGTCTATGCTGTGTACAGCCCACACTACGATCTATGCTGGGTACAGCCCACACTACAGACTATGCTGGGTACAGCCCACACTACATTCTATGCTGGGTACAGCCCACACTACAATCTGTGCTGGGTACAGCCCACACCACAATCTCTGCTGGGTACAGCCCACACCACAATCTATGCTGGGTACAGCCCACACTACAGACTGTGCTGGTTACAGCCCACAGTATGATCTATGCTGGGTACAGCCCACACTATGATCTATGCTGGGTACAGCCCACACCACAATCTATGCTGGGTACAGTCCAGACTACGAACTGTGCTGGGTACAGCCCATACTACAATCTGTGCTGGGTACAGACCACACTACAATCTATGCTGGGTACAGCCCACACTACAATCTATGCTGGGTACAGCCAATACCACAATCTGTGCTGGGTACAGCGCACACTATGATCTATGCTGGGTACAGCCCACACTACAATCTGTGCTGGGTACAGCCCACACTACAATCTGTGCTGGGTACAGCCCACACTCCGATCTATGCTGGGTACAGCTCACTCTACTATCGGTGCTGGTTACAGCCCACACTACAGTCTATGCTGTGTACAGCCCACACTACGATCTATGCTGGGTACAGCCCACACTACAGACTATGCTGGGTACAGCCCACACTACAGTCTATGCTGGGAACAGCCCACACTACAATCTGTGCTGGGTACAGCCCACACCACAATCTCTGCTGGGTACAGCCCACACCACAATCTATGCTGGGTACAGCCCACACTACAGTCTGTGCTGGGTACAGCCCACAGTATGATCTATGCTGGGTACAGCCCACACTATGATCTATGCTGGGTACAGCCCACACCACAATCTATGCTGGGTACAGTCCAGACTACGATCTGTGCTGGATACAGACCATACTACAATCTGTGCTGGGTACAGACCACACTAAAATCTGTGCTGGGTACAGCCCACACTACAATCTGTGCTGGGTACAGACCACCCTATGATTGGTGCTGGGTACAGCCCACACTATGATTGGTGCTGGGTACAGCCCACACTACAGTTTGTGCTGGGTACAGCCCACACTATGATCCGTGCTGGGTACAGCTCACACTACAATCTGTGCTGGGTACAGCCCACACTACAATCTATGCTGGGTACAGCCCACACCACAATCTATGCTGGGTACAGCCCACACTACAATATGTGCTGGGTACAGCCCACACTACAATCTGTGCCGGGTACAGCCCACACCACAATCTGTGCTGGGTACAGCCCACACTATGATCTATGCAGGGTACAGTCCACACTATGATCTATGCTGGGTACAGACCAGACTACAGTCTGTGCTGGGTACAGCAAAAACTACGAACCATGCTGGATACAGCCCACACTACGATCTGTGCTGGGTACAGCCCACTCTATGACACGTGCTGGGTAAAGCCAACACTACGATCTATGCTGGGTACAGCCCACACTACAGACTATGCTGGGTACAGCCCACACTACAATCTGTGCTGGGTACAGCCCACACTACGATCTATGCCGGGTACAGCCCACACTATGATCTCTGCTGGGTACAGCCCACACTACAGTCTGTGCTGGGTACAGGAAAAACTACGATCTATGCTGGATACAGACCACACTACGATCTGTGCTGGGTACAGCCCACAATACAGGCTATGCTGGGTACAGCCCACACTACAGTCTATGCTGGGTACAGCCCACACTACAGACAATGCTGGGTACAGCCCACACAACAGTGTATGCTGGGTATAGCCCACACTACAGTCTGTGCTGGGTAAAGCCCACACTATGATCTATGCCGGGTACAGCCCACACTATGATCTGTGCTGGGTACAGCCCACACTACAATCTGTGCTGGGTACAGCAAAAACTACGATCTATGCTGGATACAGCCAACACTACAGACTATGCTGGGTACAGCCCACACTACAATCTGTGCTGGGTACAGCCCACACTACGATCTATGCTGGGTACAGCCCACACTATGATCTATGCTGGGTACAGCCCACACTACAGACTATGCTGGGTACAGCCCACACTACAGACTGTGCTGGTTACAGCCCACACTATGATCTATGCTGGGTACAGCCCACACCACAATCTATGCTGGGTACAGTCCAGACTACGATCTGTGCTGGGTACAGCCCATACTACAATCTGTGCTGGGTACAGACCACACTACAATCTATGCTGGGTACAGCCCACACTACAATCTATGCTGGGTACAGCCAATACCACAATCTGTGCTGGGTACAGCGCACACTATGATCTATGCTGGGTACAGCCCACACTACAATCTGTGCTGGGTACAGCCCACACTACAATCTGTGCTGGGTACAGCCCACACTACGATCTATGCTGGGTACAGCTCACTCTACTATCGGTGCTGGTTACAGCCCACACTACAGTCTATGCTGTGTACAGCCCACACTACGATCTATGCTGGGTACAGCCCACACTACAGACTATGCTGGGTACAGCCCACACTACAGTCTATGCTGGGAACAGCCCACACTACAATCTGTGCTGGGTACAGCCCACACCACAATCTCTGCTGGGTACAGCCCACACCACAATCTATGCTGGGTACAGCCCACACTACAGTCTGTGCTGGGTACAGCCCACAGTATGATCTATGCTGGGTACAGCCCACACTATGATCTATGCTGGGTACAGCCCACACCACAATCTATGCTGGGTACAGTCCAGACTACGATCTGTGCTGGGTACAGACCATACTACAATCTGTGCTGGGTACAGACCACACTAAAATCTGTGCTGGGTACAGCCCACACTACAATCTGTGCTGGGTACAGACCACCCTATGATTGGTGCTGGGTACAGCCCACACTATGATTGGTGCTGGGTACAGCCCACACTACAGTTTGTGCTGGGTACAGCCCACACTATGATCCGTGCTGGGTACAGCTCACACTACAATGTGTGCTGGGTACAGCCCACACTACAATCTATGCTGGGTACAGCCCACACCACAATCTATGCTGGGTACAGCCCACACTACAATATGTGCTGGGTACAGCCCACAATACAATCTGTGCCGGGTACAGCCCACACCACAATCTGTGCTGGGTACAGCCCACACTATGATCTATGCAGGGTACAGTCCACACTATGATCTATGCTGGGTACAGACCAGACTACAGTCTGTGCTGGGTACAGCAAAAACTACGAACCATGCTGGATACAGCCCACACTACGATCTGTGCTGGGTACAGCCCACTCTATGACACGTGCTGGGTAAAGCCAACACTACGATCTATGCTGGGTACAGCCCACACTACAGACTATGCTGGGTACAGCCCACACTACAATCTGTGCTGGGTACAGCCCACACTACGATCTATGCCGGGTACAGCCCACACTATGATCTATGCTGGGTACAGCCCACACTACAGTCTGTGCTGGGTACAGGAAAAACTACGATCTATGCTGGATACAGACCACACTACGATCTGTACTGGGTACAGCCCACAATACAGACTATGCTGGGTACAGCCCACACTACAGTCTATGCTGGGTACAGCCCACACTACAGACAATGCTGGGTACAGCCCACACTACAGTGTATGCTGGGTATAGCCCACACTACAGTCTGTGCTGGGTAAAGCCCACACTATGATCTATGCCGGGTACAGCCCACACTATGATCTGTGCTGGGTACAGCCCACACTACAATCTGTGCTGGGTACAGCAAAAACTACGATCTATGCTGGATACAGCCAACACTACAGACTATGCTGGGTACAGCCCACACTACAATCTGTGCTGGGTACAGCCCACACTACGATCTATGCTGGGTACAGCCCACACTATGATCTATGCTGGGTACAGCCCACACTACAGACTATGCTGGGTACAGCCCACACTACAATGTGTGCTGGGTACAGCGCACACTATGATCTATGCAGGGTACAGCCCACACTACAATCTGTGCTGGGTACAGCCCACACTACGATCTATGCTGGGTACAGCCCACACTATGATCTATGCTGGGTACAGCCCACACTACAGACTATGCTGGGTACAGCCCACACTACAGACAATGCTGGGTACAGCCCACACTACAGTGTATGCTGGGTACAGCAAAAACTACGATCTATGCTGGATACAGCCCACACTAGGAATATTCTGGGTACAGCCCACACTACAATCTGTGCTGGGTACAGCCCACACTATGATCGGTGCTGGGTACAGCTCACACTACAGTGTGCTGGGTACAGCCCACACTATAATCTGTGCTGGGTACAGCCCACACTACGATCTATGCTGGGTACAGCTCACTCTACTATCGGTGCAGGTTACAGCCCACACTACAGACTATGCTGGGTACAGCCCACACTACAATCTATGCTGGGTACAGCCCACACCACAATCTATGCTGGGTATAGCCCACACTACAATCTGTGTTGGGTACAGCGCACACTATGACCTATACTGGGTACAGCCCACACTACAATCTGTGCTGGGTAAAACCCACACTACAATCTGTGCTGGGTACAGCCCACACTATGATCGGTGCTGGGTACAGCTCACAATACAGTCTGTGCTGGGTACAGCTCACAATACAGTCTCAGCTGGGTACAGCCCACACTACGATCTGTGCTGGGTACAGCCCACACTATGATCTATGCTGGGTACAACCCACACTATAATCTGTGCTGGGTACAGCCCACACTATAATCTGTGCTGGGTACAGCCCACACTATAATCTGTGCTGGGTACAGCCCACACCACAATCTATGCTGGGTACAGCCCACACTACAGTCTGTGCTGGGTACAGCCCACACTATGATCTATGCTGGGAACAGCCGACACTATGATCTATGCTGGGTACAGCCCACACTACAGTCTATGCTGGGTACAGCCCATACTACAGTCTGTGCTGGGTACAGCCCACACTACAGTCTGTGCTGGGTACAGCCCACACTACGATCGGTGCTGCGTACAGCCCATACTACGATCTATGCTGGGTGCAGCCCACACCACAATCTATGCTGGGTACAGCCCACACTACAGTCTGTGCTGGGTACAGCCCACACTACAATCTGTGCTGGGTACAACCCACACTACAATCTGTGCTGGGTACAGCCCACACTATGATCGGTGCTGGGTACAGCTCACAATACAGTCTATGCTGGGTACAGCCCACACTACAATCTGTGCTGGGTACAGCAAAAACTACGATCTATGCTGGATACAGCCAACACTACAGACTATGCTGGGTACAGCCCACACTACAATCTGTGCTGGGTACAGCCCACACTACGATCTATGCTGGGTACAGCCCACACTATGATCTATGCTGGGTACAGCCCACACTACAGACTATGCTGGGTACAGCCCACACTACAGACTGTGCTGGTTACAGCCCACAGTATGATCTATGCTGGGTACAGCCCACAATATGATCTATGCTGGGTACAGCCCACACCACAATCTATGCTGGGTACGGTCCAGACTACGATCTGTGCTGGGTACAGCCCATACTACAATCTGTGCTGGGTACAGACCACACTACAATCTATGCTGGGTACAGCCTACACTACAATCTATGCTGGGTACAGCCAATACCACAATCTGTGCTGGGTACAGCGCACACTATGATCTATGCTGGGTACAGCCCACACTACAATCTGTGCTGGGTACAGCCCACACTACAATCTGTGCTGGGTACAGCCCACACTACGATCTATGCTGGGTACAGCTCACTCTACTATCGGTGCTGGTTACAGCCCACACTACAGTCTATGCTGTGTACAGCCCACACTACGATCTATGCTGGGTACAGCCCACACTACAGACTATGCTGGGTACAGCCCACACTACAGTCTATGCTGGGAACAGCCCACACTACAATCTGTGCTGGGTACAGCCCACACCACAATCTCTGCTGGGTACAGCCCACACCACAATCTATGCTGGGTACAGCCCACACTACAGTCTGTGCTGGGTACAGCCCACAGTATGATCTATGCTGGGTACAGCCCACACTATGATCTATGCTGGGTACAGCCCACACTACAGTCTGTGCTGGGTACAGGAAAAACTACGATCTATGCTGGATACAGACCACACTACGATCTGTGCTGGGTACAGCCCACAATACAGGCTATGCTGGGTACAGCCCACACTACAGTCTATGCTGGGTACAGCCCACACTACAGACAATGCTGGGTACAGCCCACACAACAGTGTATGCTGGGTATAGCCCACACTACAGTCTGTGCTGGGTAAAGCCCACACTATGATCTATGCCGGGTACAGCCCACACTATGATCTGTGCTGGGTACAGCCCACACTACAATCTGTGCTGGGTACAGCAAAAACTACGATCTATGCTGGATACAGCCAACACTACAGACTATGCTGGGTACAGCCCACACTACAATCTGTGCTGGGTACAGCCCACACTACGATCTATGCTGGGTACAGCCCACACTATGATCTATGCTGGGTACAGCCCACACTACAGACTATGCTGGGTACAGCCCACACTACAGACTGTGCTGGTTACAGCCCACAGTATGATCTATGCTGGGTACAGCCCACACTATGATCTATGCTGGGTACAGCCCACACTACAGTCTGTGCTGGGTACAGGAAAAACTACGATCTATGCTGGATACAGACCACACTACGATCTGTGCTGGGTACAGCCCACAATACAGGCTATGCTGGGTACAGCCCACACTACAGTCTATGCTGGGTACAGCCCACACTACGATCTATGCTGGGTACAGCCCACACTATGATCTATGCTGGGTACAGCCCACACTACAGACTATGCTGGGTACAGCCCACACTACAGACAATGCTGGGTACAGCCCACACTACAGTGTATGCTGGGTACAGCAAAAACTACGATCTATGCTGGATACAGCCCACACTAGGAATATTCTGGGTACAGCCCACACTACAATCTGTGCTGGGTACAGCCCACACTATGATCGGTGCTGGGTACAGCTCACACTACAGTGTGCTGGGTACAGCCCACACTATAATCTGTGCTGGGTACAGCCCACACTACGATCTATGCTGGGTACAGCTCACTCTACTATCGGTGCAGGTTACAGCCCACACTACAGACTATGCTGGGTACAGCCCACACTACAATCTATGCTGGGTACAGCCCACACCACAATCTATGCTGGGTATAGCCCACACTACAATCTGTGTTGGGTACAGCGCACACTATGACCTATACTGGGTACAGCCCACACTACAATCTGTGCTGGGTAAAACCCACACTACAATCTGTGCTGGGTACAGCCCACACTATGATCGGTGCTGGGTACAGCTCACAATACAGTCTGTGCTGGGTACAGCTCACAATACAGTCTCAGCTGGGTACAGCCCACACTACGATCTGTGCTGGGTACAGCCCACACTATGATCTATGCTGGGTACAACCCACACTATAATCTGTGCTGGGTACAGCCCACACTATAATCTGTGCTGGGTACAGCCCACACTATAATCTGTGCTGGGTACAGCCCACACCACAATCTATGCTGGGTACAGCCCACACTACAGTCTGTGCTGGGTACAGCCCACACTATGATCTATGCTGGGAACAGCCGACACTATGATCTATGCTGGGTACAGCCCACACTACAGGCTATGCTGGGTACAGCCCATACTACAGTCTGTGCTGGGTACAGCCCACACTACAGTCTGTGCTGGGTACAGCCCACACTACGATCGGTGCTGCGTACAGCCCATACTACGATCTATGCTGGGTGCAGCCCACACCACAATCTATGCTGGGTACAGCCCACACTACAGTCTGTGCTGGGTACAGCCCACACTACAATCTGTGCTGGGTACAACCCACACTACAATCTGTGCTGGGTACAGCCCACACTATGATCGGTGCTGGGTACAGCTCACAATACAGTCTATGCTGGGTACAGCCCACACTACAATCTGTGCTGGGTACAGCAAAAACTACGATCTATGCTGGATACAGCCAACACTACAGACTATGCTGGGTACAGCCCACACTACAATCTGTGCTGGGTACAGCCCACACTACGATCTATGCTGGGTACAGCCCACACTATGATCTATGCTGGGTACAGCCCACACTACAGACTATGCTGGGTACAGCCCACACTACAGACTGTGCTGGTTACAGCCCACAGTATGATCTATGCTGGGTACAGCCCACAATATGATCTATGCTGGGTACAGCCCACACCACAATCTATGCTGGGTACGGTCCAGACTACGATCTGTGCTGGGTACAGCCCATACTACAATCTGTGCTGGGTACAGACCACACTACAATCTATGCTGGGTACAGCCTACACTACAATCTATGCTGGGTACAGCCAATACCACAATCTGTGCTGGGTACAGCGCACACTATGATCTATGCTGGGTACAGCCCACACTACAATCTGTGCTGGGTACAGCCCACACTACAATCTGTGCTGGGTACAGCCCACACTACGATCTATGCTGGGTACAGCTCACTCTACTATCGGTGCTGGTTACAGCCCACACTACAGTCTATGCTGTGTACAGCCCACACTACGATCTATGCTGGGTACAGCCCACACTACAGACTATGCTGGGTACAGCCCACACTACAGTCTATGCTGGGAACAGCCCACACTACAATCTGTGCTGGGTACAGCCCACACCACAATCTCTGCTGGGTACAGCCCACACCACAATCTATGCTGGGTACAGCCCACACTACAGTCTGTGCTGGGTACAGCCCACAGTATGATCTATGCTGGGTACAGCCCACACTATGATCTATGCTGGGTACAGCCCACACTACAGTCTGTGCTGGGTACAGGAAAAACTACGATCTATGCTGGATACAGACCACACTACGATCTGTGCTGGGTACAGCCCACAATACAGGCTATGCTGGGTACAGCCCACACTACAGTCTATGCTGGGTACAGCCCACACTACAGACAATGCTGGGTACAGCCCACACAACAGTGTATGCTGGGTATAGCCCACACTACAGTCTGTGCTGGGTAAAGCCCACACTATGATCTATGCCGGGTACAGCCCACACTATGATCTGTGCTGGGTACAGCCCACACTACAATCTGTGCTGGGTACAGCAAAAACTACGATCTATGCTGGATACAGCCAACACTACAGACTATGCTGGGTACAGCCCACACTACAATCTGTGCTGGGTACAGCCCACACTACGATCTATGCTGGGTACAGCCCACACTATGATCTATGCTGGGTACAGCCCACACTACAGACTATGCTGGGTACAGCCCACACTACAGACTGTGCTGGTTACAGCCCACAGTATGATCTATGCTGGGTACAGCCCACACTATGATCTATGCTGGGTACAGCCCACACCACAATCTATGCTGGGTACAGTCCAGACTACGATCTGTGCTGGGTACAGCCCATACTACAATCTGTGCTGGGTACAGACCACACTACAATCTATGCTGGGTACAGCCCACACTACAATCTATGCTGGGTACAGCCAATACCACAATCTGTGCTGGGTACAGCGCACACTATGATCTATGCTGGGTACAGCCCACACTACAATCTGTGCTGGGTACAGCCCACACTACAATCTGTGCTGGGTACAGCCCACACTACGATCTATGCTGGGTACAGCTCACTCTACTATCGGTGCTGGTTACAGCCCACACTACAGTCTATGCTGTGTACAGCCCACACTACGATCTATGCTGGGTACAGCCCACACTACAGACTATGCTGGGTACAGCCCACACTACAGTCTATGCTGGGAACAGCCCACACTACAATCTGTGCTGGGTACAGCCCACACCACAATCTCTGCTGGGTACAGCCCACACCACAATCTATGCTGGGTACATCCCACACTACAGTCTGTGCTGGGTACAGCCCACAGTATGATCTATGCTGGGTACAGCCCACACCACAATCTATGCTGGGTACAGTCCAGACTACGATCTGTGCTGGGTACAGACCATACTACAATCTGTGCTGGGTACAGACCACACTAAAATCTGTGCTGGGTACAGCCCACACTACAATCTGTGCTGGGTACAGACCACCCTATGATTGGTGCTGGGTACAGCCCACACTATGATTGGTGCTGGGTACAGCCCACACTACAGTTTGTGCTGGGTACAGCCCACACTATGATCCGTGCTGGGTACAGCTCACACTACAATGTGTGCTGGGTACAGCCCACACTACAATCTATGCTGGGTACAGCCCACACCACAATCTATGCTGGGTACAGCCCACACTACAATATGTGCTGGGTACAGCCCACAATACAATCTGTGCCGGGTACAGCCCACACCACAATCTGTGCTGGGTACAGCCCACACTATGATCTATGCAGGGTACAGTCCACACTATGATCTATGCTGGGTACAGACCAGACTACAGTCTGTGCTGGGTACAGCAAAAACTACGAACCATGCTGGATACAGCCCACACTACGATCTGTGCTGGGTACAGCCCACTCTATGACACGTGCTGGGTAAAGCCAACACTACGATCTATGCTGGGTACAGCCCACACTACAGACTATGCTGGGTACAGCCCACACTACAATCTGTGCTGGGTACAGCCCACACTACGATCTATGCCGGGTACAGCCCACACTATGATCTATGCTGGGTACAGCCCACACTACAGTCTGTGCTGGGTACAGGAAAAACTACGATCTATGCTGGATACAGACCACACTACGATCTGTACTGGGTACAGCCCACAATACAGACTATGCTGGGTACAGCCCACACTACAGTCTATGCTGGGTACAGCCCACACTACAGACAATGCTGGGTACAGCCCACACTACAGTGTATGCTGGGTATAGCCCACACTACAGTCTGTGCTGGGTAAAGCCCACACTATGATCTATGCCGGGTACAGCCCACACTATGATCTGTGCTGGGTACAGCCCACACTACAATCTGTGCTGGGTACAGCAAAAACTACGATCTATGCTGGATACAGCCAACACTACAGACTATGCTGGGTACAGCCCACACTACAATCTGTGCTGGGTACAGCCCACACTACGATCTATGCTGGGTACAGCCCACACTATGATCTATGCTGGGTACAGCCCACACTACAGACTATGCTGGGTACAGCCCACACTACAATGTGTGCTGGGTACAGCGCACACTATGATCTATGCAGGGTACAGCCCACACTACAGTCTGTGCTGGGTACAGCAAAAACTACGATCTATGCTGGATACAGCCCACACTACGATCTGTGCTGGGTACAGCCCACTCTATGATACGTGCTGGGTAAAGCCCACACTACGATCTATGCTGGGTACAGCCCACACTACACACTATGCTGGGTACAGCCCACACTACAATCTGTGCTGGGTACAGCCCACACTACGATCTATGCCGGGTACAGCCCACACTATGATCTATGCTGGGTACAGCCCACACTACAGTCTGTGCTGGGTACAGGAAAAACTACGATCTATGCTGGATACAGCCCACACTACGATCTGTGCTGGGTACAGCCCACAATACAGACTATGCTGGGTACAGCCCACACTACAGTCTATGCTGGGTACAGCCCACACTACAGACAATGCTGGGTCCAGCCCACACTACAGTGTATGCTCGGTATAGCCCACACTACAGTCTGTGCTGGGTAAAGCCCACACTATGATCTATGCCGGGTACAGCCCACACTATGATCTGTGCTGGGTAGAGCCCACACTACAATCTGTGCTGGGTACAGCAAAAACTACGATCTATGCTGGATACAGCCCACACTATGATCTATGCTGGGTACAGCCCACTCTACACACTATGCTGGGTACAGCCCACACTACAATCTGTACTGGGTACAGCCCACAATACAGACTATGCTGGGTACAGCCCACACTACAGTCTATGCTGGGTACAGCCCACACTACAGACAATGCTGGGTACAGCCCACACTACAGTGTATGCTGGGTATAGCCCACACTACAGTCTGTGCTGGGTAAAGCCCACACTATGATCTATGCCGGGTACAGCCCACACTATGATCTGTGCTGGGTACAGCCCACACTACAATCTGTGCTGTGTACAGCAAAAACTACGATCTATGCTGGATACAGCCCACACTACGGACTATTCTGGGTACAGCCCACACTGCAATCTGTGCTGGGTACAGCCCACACTATCATCGGTGCTGGGTACAGCTCACACTACAGTCTATGCTGGGTACAGCCCACACTGCAGTCTATGCTGGGTACAGCCCACACTACAATCTGTGCTGGCTACAGCCCACACCACAATCTCTGCTGGGTACAGCCCACACCACAATCTATGCTGTGTACAGCCCACACTACAGTCTGTGCTGGGTACAGCCCACAGTATGATCTATGCTGGGTACAGCCCACACTATGATCTATGCTGGGTACAGCCCACACCATGATCTATGCTGGGTACAGCCCACACCACAATCTGTGCTGGGTACAGTCCAGACTACGATCTGTGCTGGGTACAGCCCATACTACGATCTGTGCTGGGTACAGACCACACTAAAATCTGTGCTGGGTACAGCCCACACTACAATCTGTGCTGGGTACAGACCACCCTATGATTGGTGCTGGGTAGAGCCCACACTACAGTTTGTGCTGGGTACAGCCCACACTATGATCGGTGCTGGGTACAGCTCACACTGCAATCTGTGCTGGGTACAGCCCACACTACAATCTATGCTGGGTACAGCCCACACCACAATCTATGCTGGGTACAGCCCACACTACAATATGTGCTGGGTACAGCCCACACTACAATCTGTGCCGGGAACAGCCCACACCACAATCTGTGCTGGGTACAGCCCACACTATAATCTATGCTGGGTACAGTCCACACTATGATCTATGCTGGGTACAACACACACTACAGTCTGTGCTGGGTACAGCAAAAACTACGATCTATGCTGGATACAACCCACACTACGATCTGTGCTGGGTACAGCCCACTCTATGATACGTACTGGGTAAAGCCCACACTACGATCTATGCAGGGTACAGCCCACACTACAGACTATGCTGGGTACAGCCCACACTACAATCTGTGCTGGGTACAGCCCACACTACGATCTATGCCGGGTACAGCCCACACTATGATCTGTGCTGGGTACAGCCCACACTACAGTGTATGCTGGGTATAGCCCACACTACAGTCTGTGCTGGGTAAAGCCCACACTATGATCTATGCCGGGTACAGCCCACACTATGATCTGTGCTGGGTACAGCCCACACTACAATCTGTGCTGGGTACAGCAAAAACTACGACCTATGCTGGATACAGCCAACACTACAGACTATGCTGGGTCCAGCCCACACTACAATCTGTGCTGGGTACAGCCCACACTACGATCGGTGCTGGGTACAGCCCACACTATGATCTATGCTGGGTACAGCCCACACTACAGACTATGCTGGGTACAGCCCACACTACAATCTGTGCTGGGTACAGCGCACACTATGATCTATGCTGGGTACAGCCCACACTACAATCTGTGCTGGGTACAGCCCACACTACGATCTATGCTGGGTACAGCCCACACTATGATCTATGCTGGGTACAGCCCACACGACAGACTATGCTGGGTACAGCCCACACTACAGACAATGCTGGGTACAGCCCACACTACAGTGTATGCTGGGTACAGCAAAAACTACGATCTATGCTGGATACAGCCCACACTACGGACTATTCTGGGTACAGCCCACACTACAATCTGTGCTGGGTACAGCCCACACTATGATCGGTGCTGGGTACAGCTCACACTACAGTGTGCTGGGTACAGCCCACACTATAATCTGTGCTGGGTACAGCCCACACTACGATCTATGCTGGGTACAGCTAACTCTACTATCGGTGCTGGTTACAGCCCACACTACAGACTATGCTGGGTACAGCCCACACTATAATCTGTGCTGGGTACAGCCCACACCATAATCTGTGCTGGGTACAGCCCACACCACAATCTATGCTGGGGACAGCCCACACTACAGTCTGTGCTGGGTACAGCCCACACTATGATCTATGCTGGGTACAGCCCACACTATGATCTATGCTGGGTACAGCCCTCACTACAGTCTATGCTGGGTACAGCCCATACTACAGTCTGTGCTGGGTACAGCCCACACTACAGTCTGTGCTGGGTACAGCCCACACTACAATCTGTGCTGGGTACAGCCCACAGTACGATCTATGCTGGGTACAGCCCACAATAAGATCTGTCCTAGGTACAGCCCAAACTACAATCTGTGCTGGGTACAGCCCACACTACAGACTATGCTGGGTACAGCCCACACTACAATCTATGCTGGGTACAGCCCACACTACGATCTATGCTGGGTACAGCACACACTACAGACTATGCTGGGTACACCCACACTACAATCTATGCTGGGTACAGCCCACACCACAATCTATGCTGGGTATAGCCCACACTACAATCTCTGTTGGGTACAGCGCACACTATGACCTATACTGGGTACAGCGCACACTATGACCTATACTGGGTACAGCCCACACTACAATCTGTGCTGGGTACAAACCACACTACAATCTGTGCTGGGTACAGCCCACACTATGATCGGTGCTGGGTACAGCTCACAATACAGTCTGTGCTGGGTACAGCTCACAAAACAGTCTCTGCTGGGTACAGCCCACACTACGATCTGTGCTGGGTACAGCCCACACTACAGTCTCTGCTGGGTACAGCCCACACTACAATCTGTGCTGGGTACAGCCCACAGTACGATCTATGCTGGGTACAGCCCACAATAAGATCTGTCCTGGGTACAGCCCAAACTACAATCTGTGCTGGGTACAGCCCACACTACAGACTATGCTGGGTACAGCCCACACTACGATCTATGCTGGGTACAGCCCACACTACAGACTATGCTGGGTACAGCCCACACTACAATCTATGCTGGTTACAGCCCACACTACAATCTATGCTGGGTACAGCCAATACCACAATCTGTGCTGGGTACAGCGCACACTATGATCTATGCTGGGTACAGCCCAGACTACGATCTGTACTGGGTACAGCCCACACTACAATCTGTGCTGGGTACAGCCCACACTACAATCTGTGCTGGGTACAGCCCACACTACAATCTATGCTGGGTACAGCTCACTCTACTATCGGTGCTGGTTACAGCCCACACTACATTCTATGCTGTGTACAGCCCACACTACGATCTATGCTGGGTACAGACCACACTACAGACTATGCTGGGTACAGCCCACACTACAGTCTATGCTGGGTACAGCCCACACTACAATCTGTGCTGGGTACAGCCCACACCACAATCTCTGCTGGGTACAGCCCACACCACAATCTATGCTGGGTACAGCCCACACTACAGTCTGTGCTGGGTACAGCCCACAGTATGATCTATGCTGGGTACAGCCCACACTATGATCTATGCTGGGTACAGCCCACACCACAGTCTATGCTGGGTACAGTTCAGACTACGATCTCTGCTGGGTACAGACCATACTACAATCTGTGCTGGGTACAGACCACACTAAAATCTGTGCTGGGTACAGCCCACACTACAATCTGTGCTGGGTACAGACCACCCTATGATTGGTGCTGGGTACAGCCCACACTATGATTGGTGCTGGGTAAAGCCCACACTACAGTTTGTGCTGGGTACAGCCCACACTACGATCTGTGCTGGGTACAGCCCACACTACAATCTGTGCTGGGTACAGCCCACACTACAATCTGTGCTGGGTACAGCCCACACTAAGATCGGTGCTGGGTACAGCTCACACTACAGTGTGCTGGGTACAGCCCACACTATAATCTGTGCTGGGTACAGCCCACACTACGATCTATGCTGGGTACAGCTCACTCTACTATCGGTGCTGGTTACAGCCCACACTACAGTCTATGCTGTGTACAGCCCACACTACGATCTATGCTGGGTACAGCCCACACTACAGACTATGCTGGGTACAGCCCACACTACAGTCTATGCTGGGTACAGCCCACACTACAGTCTATGCTGTGTACAGCCCACACTATGATCTATGCTGGGTACAGCCCACACCAGAATCTGTGCTGGGTACAGTCCAGACTACGATCTGTGCTGGGTACAGCCCATACTACAATCTGTGCTGGGTACAGACCACACTAAAATCTGTGCTGGGTACAGCCCACACTACAATCTGTGCTGGGTACAGACCACCCTATGATTGGTGCTGGGTACAGCCCACACTATGATTGGTGCTGGGTACAGCCCACACTACAGTTTGTGCTGGGTACAGCCCACACTATGATCGGTGCTGGGTACAGCTCACACTACAATCTGTGCTGGGTACAGCCCACACTACAATCTATGCTGGGTACAGCCCACACCACAATCTATGCTGGGTACAGCCCACACTACAATATGTGCTGGGTACAGCCCACACTACAGTCTGTGCCGGGTACAGCCCACACCACAATCTGTGCTGGGTACAGCCCACACTATGATCTAAGCTGGGTACAGTCCACACTATGATCTATGCTGGGTACAACCCACACTACAGTCTGTGCTGGGTACAGCCAAAACTACGATCTATGCTGGATACAGCCCACACTACGATCTGTGATGGGTACAGACCACTCTATGATACGTGCTGGGTAAAGCCCACACTACGATCTATGCTGGGTACAGCCCACACTACAGACTATGCTGGGTACAGCCCACACTACAATCTGTGCTGGGTACAGCCCACACTACGATCTATGCCGGGTACAGCCCACACTATGATCTATGCTGGGTACAGCCCACACTACAGTCTGTGCTGGGTACAGGAAAAACTACGATCTATGCTGGATACAGCCCACACTACGATCTGTGCTGGGTACAGCCCACAATACAGACTATGCTGGGTACAGCCCACACTACGATCTATGCTGGGTACAGCTCACTCTACTATCAGTGCTGGTTACAGCCCACACTACAGTCTATGCTGTGTACAGCCCACACTACGATCTATGCCGGGTACAGCCCACACTATGATCTATGCTGGGTACAGCCCACACTACAGTCTGTGCTGGGTACTGGAAAAACTACGCTCTATGCTGGATACAGCCCACACTACGATCTGTGCTGGGTACAGCCCACAATACAGACTATGCTGGGTACAGCCCACACTACAGTCTATACTGGGTACAGCCCGCACTACAGACAATGCTGTGTACAGCCCACACTACAGTGTATGCTGGGTACAGCCCACACTATGATCGGTGCTGGGTACAGCTCACACTACAGTGTGCTGGGTACAGCCCACACTATAATCTGTGCTGGGTACAGCCCACACTACGATCTATGCTGGGTAGAGCTAACTCTACTATCGGTGCTGGTTACAGCCCACACTACAGACTATGCTGGGTACAGCCCACACTATAATCTATGCTGGGGACAGCCCACACCACAATCTATGCTGGGGACAGCCCACACTACAGTCTGTGCTGGGTACAGCCCACACTATGATCTATGCTGGGTACAGCCCTCACTACAGTCTATGCTGGGTACAGCCCATACTACAGTCTGTGCTGGGTACAGCCCACACTACAGTCTGTGCTGGGTACAGCCCACACTACAATCTGTGCTGGGTACAGCCCACAGTACGATCTATGCTGGGTACAGCCCACAATAAGATCTGTCCTAGGTACAGCCCAAACTACAATCTGTGCTGGGTACAGCCCACACTACAGACTATGCTGGGTACAGCCCACACTACGATCTATGCTGGGTACAGCCCACACTACGATCTATGCTGGGTACAGCACACACTACAGACTATGCTGGGTACACCCACACTACAATCTATGCTGGGTACAGCCCACACCACAATCTATGCTGGGTATAGCCCACACTACAATCTCTGTTGGGTACAGCGCACACTATGACCTATACTGGGTACTGCGCACACTATGACCTATACTGGGTACAGCCCACACTACAATCTGTGCTGGGTACAAACCACACTACAATCTGTGCTGGGTACAGCCCACACTATGATCGGTGCTGGGTACAGCTCACAATACAGTCTGTGCTGGGTACAGCTCACAAAACAGTCTCTGCTGGGTACAGCCCACACTACGATCTGTGCTGGGTACAGCCCACACTACAGTCTCTGCTGGGTACAGCCCACACTACAATCTGTGCTGGGTACAGCCCACAGTACGATCTATGCTGGGTACAGCCCACAATAAGATCTGTCATGGGTACAGCCCAAACTACAATCTGTGCTGGGTACAGCCCACACTACAGACTATGCTGGGTACAGCCCACACTACGATCTATGCTGGGTACAGCCCACACTACAGACTATGCTGGGTACAGCCCACACTACAATCTATGCTGGGTACAGCCCACACTACAATCTATGCTGGGTACAGCCAATACCACAATCTGTGCTGGGTACAGCGCACACTATGATCTATGCTGGGTACAGCCCAGACTACGATCTGTACTGGGTACAGCCCACACTACAATCTGTGCTGGGTACAGCCCACACTACAATCTGTGCTGGGTACAGCCCACACTACATTCTATGCTGGGTACAGCTCACTCTACTATCGGTGCTGGTTACAGCCCATACTACATTCTATGCTGTGTACAGCCCACACTACGATCTATGCTGGGTACAGACCACACTACAGACTATGCTGGGTACAGCCCACACTACAGTCTATGCTGGGTACAGCCCACACTACAATCTGTGCTGGGTACAGCCCACACCACAATCTCTGCTGGGTACAGCCCACACCACAATCTATGCTGGGTACAGCCCACACTACAGTCTGTGCTGGGTACAGCCCACAGTATGATCTATGCTGGGTACAGCCCACACCACAGTCTATGCTGGGTACAGTCCAGACTACGATCTCTGCTGGGTACAGACCATACTACAATCTGTGCTGGGTACAGACCACACTAAAATCTGTGCTGGGTACAGCCCACACTACAATCTGTGCTGGGTACAGACCACCCTATGATTGGTGCTGGGTACAGCCCACACTATGATTGGTGCTGGGTAAAGCCCACACTACAGTTTGTGCTGGGTACAGCCCACACTACGATCTGTGCTGGGTACAGCCCACACTACAATCTGTGCTGGGTACAGCCCACACTACAATCTGTGCTGGGTACAGCCCACACTATGATCGGTGCTGGGTACAGCTCACACTACAGTGTGCTGGGTACAGCCCACACTATAATCTGTGCTGGGTACAGCCCACACTACGATCTATGCTGGGTACAGCTCACTCTACTATCGGTGCTGGTTACAGCCCACACTACAGTCTATGCTGTGTACAGCCCACACTACGATCTATGCTGGGTACAGCCCACACTACAGACTATGCTGGGTACAGCCCACACTACAGTCTATGCTGGGTACAGCCCACACTACAGTCTATGCTGTGTACAGCCCACACTATGATCTATGCTGGGTACAGCCCACACCAGAATCTGTGCTGGGTGCAGTCCAGACTACGATCTGTGCTGGGTACAGCCCATACTACAATCTGTGCTGGGTACAGACCACACTAAAATCTGTGCTGGGTACAGCCCACACTACAATCTGTGCTGGGTACAGACGACCCTATGATTGGTGCTGGGTGCAGCCCACACTATGATTGGTGCTGGGTACAGCCCACACTACAGTTTGTGCTGGGTACAGCCCACACTATGATCGGTGCTGGGTACAGCTCACACTACAATCTGTGCTGGGTACAGCCCACACTACAATCTATGCTGGGTACAGCCCACACCACAATCTATGCTGGGTACAGCCCACACTACAATATGTGCTGGGTACAGCCCACACTACAGTCTGTGCCGGGTACAGCCCACACCACAATCTGTGCTGGGTACAGACCACACTATGATCTAAGCTGGGTACAGTCCACACTATGATCTATGCTGGGTACAACCCACACTACAGTCTGTGCTGGGTACAGCAAAAACTACGACCTATGCTGGATACAGCCCACACTACGATCTGTGATGGGTACAGCCCACTCTATGATACGTGCTGGGTAAAGCCCACACTACGATCTATGCTGGGTACAGCCCACACTACAGACTATGCTGGGTACAGCCCACACTACAATCTGTGCTGGGTACAGCCCACACAATGATCTATGCCGGGTACAGCCCACACTATGATCTATGCTGGGTACAGCCCACACTACAGTCTGTGCTGGGTACAGGAAAAACTACGATCTATGCTGGATACAGCCCACACTACGATCTGTGCTGGGTACAGCCCACAATACAGACTATGCTGGGTACAGCCCACACTACGATCTATGCTGGGTACAGCTCACTCTACTATCGGTGCTGGTTACAGCCCACACTACAGTCTATGCTGTGTACAGCCCACACTACGATCTATGCCGGGTACAGCCCACACTATGATCTATGATGGGTACAGCCCACACTACAGTCTGTGCTGGGTACAGGAAAAACTACGCTCTATGCTGGATACAGCCCACACTACGATCTGTGCTGGGTACAGCCCACAATACAGACTATGCTGGGTACAGCCCACACTACAGTTTTTCCTGGTACAGCCCGCACTACAGACAATGCTGTGTACAGCCCACACTACAGTGTATGCTGGGTATAGCCCACACTACAGTCTGTGCTGGGTAAAGCCCACACTATGATCTATGCCGGGTACAGCCCACACTATGATCTGTGCTGGGTACAGCCCACACTACAATCTGTGCTGGGTACAGCAAAAACTACGATCTATGCTGGATACAGCCCACACTACAGACTATGCTGGGTACAGCCCACACTACAATCTGTGCTGGCTACAGCCCACACTACGATCTATGCTGGGTGCAGCCCACACTATGATCGGTGCTGGGTACAGCTCGCACTACAGTGTGCTGGGTACAGCCCACACTATAATCTGTGCTGGGTACAGCCCACACTACGATCTATGCTGGGTACAGCTCACTCTACTATCGGTGCTGGTTACAGCCCACACTACAGTCTATGCTGTGTACAGCCCACACTACGATCTATGCCGGGTACAGCCCACACTATGATCTATGCTGGGTACAGCTCACTCTACTATCGGTGCTGGTTACAGCCCACACTACAGTCTATGCTGTGTACAGCCCACACTACGATCTATGCCGGGTACAGCCCACACTATGATCTATGCTGGGTACAGCCCACACTACAGTCTGTGCTGGGTACAGGAAAAACTACGCTCTATGCTGGATACAGCCCACACTACGATCTGTGCTGGGTACAGCCCACAATACAGACTATGCTGGGTACAGCCCACACTACAGTCTATGCTGGGTACAGCCCGCACTACAGACAATGCTGTGTACAGCCCACACTACAGTGTATGCTGGGTATAGCCCACACTACAGTCTGTGCTGGGTAAAGCCCACACTATGATCTATGCCGGGTACAGCCCACACTATGATCTGTGCTGGGTACAGCCCACACTACAATCTGTGCTGGGTACAGCAAAAACTACGATCTATGCTGGATACAGCCCACACTACAGACTATGCTGGGTACAGCCCACACTACAATCTGTGCTGGCTACAGCCCACACTACGATCTATGCTGGGTGCAGCCCACACTATGATCGGTGCTGGGTACAGCTCGCACTACAGTGTGCTTGGTACAGCCCACACTATAATCTGTGCTGGGTACAGCCCACACTACGATCTATGCTGGGTACAGCTCACTCTACTATCGGTGCTGGTTACAGCCCACACTACAGTCTATGCTGTGTACAGCCCACACTACGATCTATGCCGGGTACAGCCCACACTATGATCTATGCTGGGTACAGCCCACACTACAGTCTGTGCTGGGTACAGGAAAAACTACGCTCTATGCTGGATACAGCCCACACTACGATCTGTGCTGGGTACAGCCCACAATACAGACTATGCTGGGTACAGCCCACACTACAGTCTATGCTGGGTACAGCCCGCACTACAGACAATGCTGTGTACAGCCCACACTACAGTGTATGCTGGGTATAGCCCACACTACAGTCTGTGCTGGGTAAAGCCCACACTATGATCTATGCCGGGTACAGCCCACACTATGATCGGTGCTGGGTACAGCTCACACTACAATCTGTGCTGGGTACAGCCCACACTACAATCTATGCTGGGTACAGCCCACACCACAATCTATGCTGGGTACAGCCCACACTACAATATGTGCTGGGTACAGCCCACACTACAGTCTGTGCCGGGTACAGCCCACACCACAATCTGTGCTGGGTACAGCCCACACTATGATCTAAGCTGGGTACAGTCCACACTATGATCTATGCTGGGTACAACCCACACTACAGTCTGTGCTGGGTACAGCAAAAACTACGATCTATGCTGGATACAGCCCACACTACGATCTGTGATGTGTACAGCCCACTCTATGATACGTGCTGGGTAAAGCCCACACTACGATCTATGCTGGGTACAGCCCACACTACAGACTATGCTGGGTACAACCCACACTACAATCTGTGCTGGGTACAGCCCACACTACGATCTATGCCGGGTACAGCCCACACTATGATCTATGCTGGGTACAGCCCACACTACAGTCTGTGCTGGGTACAGGAAGTACTACGATCTATGCTGGATACAGCCCACACTACGATCTGTGCTGGGTACAGCCCACAATACAGACTATGCTGGGTACAGCCCACACTACGATCTATGCTGGGTACAGCTCACTCTACTATCGGTGCTGGTTACAGCCCACACTACAGTCTATGCTGTGTACAGCCCACACTACGATCTATGCCGGGTACAGCCCACACTATGATCTATGCTGGGTACAGCCCACACTACAGTCTGTGCTGGGTACAGGAAAAACTACGCTCTATGCTGGATACAGCCCACACTACGATCTGTGCTGGGTACAGCCCACAATACAGACTATGCTGGGTACAGCCCACACTACAGTCTATGCTGGGTACAGCCCGCACTACAGACAATGCTGTGTACAGCCCACACTACAGTGTATGCTGGGTATAGCCCACACTACAGTCTGTGCTGGGTAAAGCCCACACTATGATCTATGCCGGGTACAGCCCACACTATGATCTGTGCTGGGTACAGCCCACACTACAATCTGTGCTGGGTACAGCAAAAACTACGATCTATGCTGGATACAGCCCACACTACAGACTATGCTGGGTACAGCCCACACTACAATCTGTGCTGGCTACAGCCCACACTACGATCTATGCTGGGTGCAGCCCACACTATGATCGGTGCTGGGTACAGCTCGCACTACAGTGTGCTGGGTACAGCCCACACTATAATCTGTGCTGGGTACAGCCCACACTACGATCTATGCTGGGTACAGCTCACTCTACTATCGGTGCTGGTTACAGCCCACACTACAGTCTATGCTGTGTACAGCCCACACTACGATCTATGCCGGGTACAGCCCACACTATGATCTATGCTGGGTACAGCCCACACTACAGTCTGTGCTGGGTACAGGAAAAACTACGCTCTATGCTGGATACAGCCCACACTACGATCTGTGCTGGGTACAGCCCACAATACAGACTATGCTGGGTACAGCCCACAGTACAGTCTATGCTGGGTACAGCCCGCACTACAGACAATGCTGTGTACAGCCCACACTACAGTGTATGCTGGGTATAGCCCACACTACAGTCTGTGCTGGGTAAAGCCCACACTATGATCTATGCCGGGTACAGCCCACACTATGATCTGTGCTGGGTACAGCCCACACTACAATCTGTGCTGGGTACAGCAAAAACTACGATCTATGCTGGATACAGCCCACACTACAGACTATGCTGGGTACAGCCCACACTACAGTCTATGCTGGGTACAGCCCACACTACAATCTATGCTGGGTACAGCCCACACTATGATCTATGCTGGGTACAGCCCACACTACAATATGTGCTGGGCACAGCCCACACTACAATCTGTGCTGGGTACAGCCCACAGTACGATCTATGCTGGGTACAGCCCACAATAAGATCTGTCCTAGGTACAGCCCAAACTACAATCTGTGCTGGGTACAGCCCACACTACAGACTATGCTGGGTACAGCCCACACTACGATCTATGCTGGGTACAGCCCACACTACGATCTATGCTGGGTACAGCACACACTACAGACTATGCTGGGTACACCCACACTACAATCTATGCTGGGTATAGCCCACACCACAATCTATGCTGGGTATAGCCCACACTACAATCTCTGTTGGGTACAGCGCACACTATGACCTATACTGGGTACAGCGCACACTATGACCTATACTGGGTACAGCCCACACTACAATCTGTGCTGGGTACAAACCACACTACAATCTGTGCTGGGTACAGCCCACACTATGATCGGTGCTGGGTACAGCTCACAATACAGTCTGTGCTGGGTACAGCTCACAAAACAGTCTCTGCTGGGTACAGCCCACACTACAATCTGTGCTGGGTACAGCCCACACTACAATCTGTGCTGGGTACAGCCCACACTATGATCGGTGCTGGGTACAGCTCACACTACAGTGTGCTGGGTACAGCCCACACTATAATCTGTGCTGGGTACAGCCCACACTACGATCTATGCTGGGTACAGCTCACTCTACTATCGGTGCTGGTTACAGCCCACACTACAGTCTATGCTGTGTACAGCCCACACTACGATCTATGCTGGGTACAGCCCACACTACAGACTATGCTGGGTACAGCCCACACTACAGTCTATGCTGGGTACAGCCCACACTATAATCTGTGCTGGGTACAGCCCACACTACGATCTATGCTGGGTACAGCTCACTCTACTATCGGTGCTGGTTACAGCCCACACTACAGTCTATGCTGTGTACAGCCCACACTACGATCTATGCCGGGTACAGCCCACACTATGATCTATGCTGGGTACAGCCCACACTACAGTCTGTGCTGGGTACAGGAAAAACTACGCTCTATGCTGGATACAGCCCACACTACGATCTGTGCTGGGTACAGCCCACAATACAGACTATGCTGGGTACAGCCCACACTACAGTCTATGCTGGGTACAGCCCGCACTACAGACAATGCTGTGTACAGCCCACACTACAGTGTATGCTGGGTATAGCCCACACTACAGTCTGTGCTGGGTAAAGCCCACACTATGATCTATGCCGGGTACAGCCCACACTATGATCGGTGCTGGGTACAACTCACACTACAATCTGTGCTGGGTACAGCCCACACTACAATCTATGCTGGGTACAGCCCACACCACAATCTATGCTGGGTACAGCCCACACTACAATATGTGCTGGGTACAGCCCACACTACAGTCTGTGCCGGGTACAGCCCACACCACAATCTGTGCTGGGTACAGCCCACACTATGATCTAAGCTGGGTACAGTCCACACTATGATCTATGCTGGGTACAACCCACACTACAGTCTGTGCTGGGTACAGCAAAAACTACGATCTATGCTGGATACAGCCCACACTACGATCTGTGATGGGTACAGCCCACTCTATGATACGTGCTGGGTAAAGCCCACACTACGATCTATGCTGGGTACAGCCCACACTACAGACTATGCTGGGTACAGCCCACACTACAATCTGTGCTGGGTACAGCCCACACTACGATCTATGCCGGGTACAGCCCACACTATGATCTATGCTGGGTACAGCCCACACTACAGTCTGTGCTGGGTACAGGAAATACTACGATCTATGCTGGATACAGCCCACACTACGATCTGTGCTGGGTACAGCCCACAATACAGACTATGCTGGGTACAGCCCACACTACGATCTATGCTGGGTACAGCTCACTCTACTATCGGTGCTGGTTACAGCCCACACTACAGTCTATGCTGTGTACAGCCCACACTACGATCTATGCCGGGTACAGCCCACACTATGATCTATGCTGGGTACAGCCCACACTACAGTCTGTGCTGGGTACAGGAAAAACTACGCTCTATGCTGGATACAGCCCACACTACGATCTGTGCTGGGTACAGCCCACAATACAGACTATGCTGGGTACAGCCCACACTACAGTCTATGCTGGGTACAGCCCGCACTACAGACAATGCTGTGTACAGCCCACACTACAGTGTATGCTGGGTATAGCCCACACTACAGTCTGTGCTGGGTAAAGCCCACACTATGATCTATGCCGGGTACAGCCCACACTATGATCTGTGCTGGGTACAGCCCACACTACAATCTGTGCTGGGTACAGCAAAAACTACGATCTATGCTGGATACAGCCCACACTACAGACTATGCTGGGTACAGCCCACACTACAATCTGTGCTGGCTACAGCCCACACTACGATCTATGCTGGGTGCAGCCCACACTATGATCGGTGCTGGGTACAGCTCGCACTACAGTGTGCTGGGTACAGCCCACACTATAATCTGTTCTGGGTACAGCCCACACTACGATCTATGCTGGGTACAGCTCACTCTACTATCGGTGCTGGTTACAGCCCACACTACAGTCTATGCTGTGTACAGCCCACACTACGATCTATGCCGGGTACAGCCCACACTATGATCTATGCTGGGTACAGCCCACACTACAGTCTGTGCTGGGTACAGGAAAAACTACGCTCTATGCTGGATACAGCCCACACTACGATCTGTGCTGGGTACAGCCCACAATACAGACTATGCTGGGTACAGCCCACACTACAGTCTATGCTGGGTACAGCCCGCACTACAGACAATGCTGTGTACAGCCCACACTACAGTGTATGCTGGGTATAGCCCACACTACAGTCTGTGCTGGGTAAAGCCCACACTATGATCTATGCCGGGTACAGCCCACACTATGATCTGTGCTGGGTACAGCCCACACTACAATCTGTGCTGGGTACAGCAAAAACTACGATCTATGCTGGATACAGCCCACACTACAGACTATGCTGGGTACAGCCCACACTAAAGTCTATGCTGGGTACAGCCCACACTACAATCTATGCTGGGTACAGCCCACACTATGATCTATGCTGGGTACAGCCCACACTACAATATGTGCTGGGCACAGCCCACACTACAATCTGTGCTGGGTACAGCCCACACTACAATCTGTGCTGGGTACAACCCACACTACAGTCTGTGCTGGGTACAGCAAAAACTACGATCTATGCTGGATACAGCCCACACTACGATCTGTGATGGGTACAGCCCACTCTATGATACGTGCTGGGTAAAGCCCACACTACGATCTATGCTGGGTACAGTCCACACTACAGACTATGCTGGGTACAGCCCACACTACAATCTGTGCTGGGTACAGCCCACACTACGATCTATGCCGGGTACAGCCCACACTATGATCTATGCTGGGTACAGCCCACACTACAGTCTGTGCTGGGTACAGGAAAAACTACGATCTATGCTGGATACAGCCCACACTACGATCTGTGCTGGGTACAGCCCACAATACAGACTATGCTGGGTACAGCCCACACTACGATCTATGCTGGGTACAGCTCACTCTACTATCGGTGCTGGTTACAGCCCACACTACAGTCTATGCTGTGTACAGCCCACACTACGATCTATGCCGGGTACAGCCCACACTATGATCTATGCTGGGTACAGCCCACACTACAGTCTGTGCTGGGTACAGGAAAAACTACACTCTATGCTGGATACAGCCCACACTACGATCTGTGCTGGGTACAGCCCACAATACAGACTATGCTGGGTACAGCCCACACTACAGTCTATGCTGGGTACAGCCCGCACTACAGACAATGCTGTGTACAGCCCACACTACAGTGTATGCTGGGTATAGCCCACACTACAGTCTGTGCTGGTAAAGCCCACACTATGATCTATGCCGGGTACAGCCCACACTATGATCTGTGCTGGGTACAGCCCACACTACAATCTGTGCTGGGTACAGCAAAAACTACGATCTATGCTGGATACAGCCCACACTACAGACTATGCTGGGTACAGCCCACACTACAATCTGTGCTGGCTACAGCCCACACTACGATCTATGCTGGGTGCAGCCCACACTATGGTCGGTGCTGGGTACAGCTCGCACTACAGTGTGCTGGGTACAGCCCACACTATAATCTGTGCTGGGTACAGCCCACACTACGATCTATGCTGGGTACAGCTCACTCTACAATCGGTGCTGGTTACAGCCCACACTACAGTCTATGCTGTGTACAGCCCACACTACGATATATGCCGGGTACAGCCCACACTATGATCTATGCTGGGTACAGCCCACACTACAGTCTGTGCTGGGTACAGGAAAAACTACGCTCTATGCTGGATACAGCCCACACTACGATCTGTGCTGGGTACAGCCCACAATACAGACTATGCTGGGTACAGCCCACAGTACAGTCTATGCTGGGTACAGCCCGCACTACAGACAATGCTGTGTACAGCCCACACTACAGTGTATGCTGGGTATAGCCCACACTACAGTCTGTGCTGGGTAAAGCCCACACTATGATCTATGCCGGGTACAGCCCACACTATGATCTGTGCTGGGTACAGCCCACACTACAATCTGTGCTGGGTACAGCAAAAACTACGATCTATGCTGGATACAGCCCACACTACAGACTATGCTGGGTACAGCCCACACTACAATCTGTGCTGGCTACAGCCCACACTACGATCTATGCTGGGTGCAGCCCACACTATGATCTATGCTGGGTACAGCCCACACTACGATCTGTGCTGGGTACAGCCCACACTACAATCAGTGCTGGGTACAGTCCACTCTACAATCTGTGCTGGGTACAGCCCACACTATGATCGGTGCTGGGTACAGCTCGCACTACAGTGTGCTGGATACAGCCCACACTATAATCTGTGCTGGGTACAGCCCACACTACGATCTATGCTGGGTACAGCTCACTCTACTATCGGTGCTGGTTACAGCCCACACTACAGTCTATGCTGTGTACAGCCCACACTACGATCTATGCTGGGTACAGCCCACACTACAGACTATGCTGGGTACAGCCCACACTACAATCTGTGCTGGGTACAGCCCACACTACGATCTATGCTGGGTACAGCCCACACTATGATCTATGCTGTGTACAGCCCACACTACAGACTATGCTGGGTACAGCCCACACTACAGACTATGCTGGATACAGCCCACACTACAATCTGTGCTGGGTACAGCCCACACTACGATCTATGCCAGGTACAGCCCACACTATGAACTATGCTGGGCACAGCCCACACTACAGTCTGTGCTGGGTACAGGAAAAACTACGATCTATGCTGGATACAGCCCACACTACGATCTGTGCTGGGTACAGCCCACAACACAGACTATGCTGGGTACAGCCCACACTACAGTCTATGCTGGGTACAGCCCACACTACAGACAATGCTGGGTACAGCCCACACTACAGTGTATGCTGGGTATAGCCCACACTACAGTCTGTGCTGGGTAAAGCCCACACTATGATCTATGCCGGGTACATCCCACACTATGATCTGTGCTGGGTACAGCCCACACTACAATCTGTGCTGGGTACAGCAAAAACTACGATCTATGCTGGATACAGCCAACACTACAGACTATGCTGGGTACAGCCCACTCTACAGACTATGCTGGGTACAGCCCACACTACAATCTGTGCTGGGTACAGCGCACACTATGATCTATGCTGGGTACAGCCCACACTACAATCTGTGCTGGGTACAGCCCACACTACGATCTATGCTGGGTACAGCCCACACTATGATCTATGCTGGGTACAGCCCACACTACAATATGTGCTGGGCACAGCCCACACTACAATCTGTGCTGGGTACAGCCCACACTACAATCTGTGCTGGGTACAACCCACACTACAGTCTGTGCTGGGTACAGCAAAAACTACGATCTATGCTGGATACAGCCCACACTACGATCTGTGATGGGTACAGCCCACTCTATGATACGTGCTGGGTAAAGCCCACACTACGATCTATGCTGGGTACAGCCCACACTACAGACTATGCTGGGTACAGCCCACACTACAATCTGTGCTGGGTACAGCCCACACTACGATCTATGCCGGGTACAGCCCACACTATGATCTATGCTGGGTACAGCCCACACTACAGTCTGTGCTGGGTACAGGAAAAACTACGATCTATGCTGGATACAGCCCACACTACGATCTGTGCTGGGTACAGCCCACAATACAGACTATGCTGGGTACAGCCCACACTACGATCTATGCTGGGTACAGCTCACTCTACTATCGGTGCTGGTTACAGCCCACACTACAGTCTATGCTGTGTACAGCCCACACTACGATCTATGCCGGGTACAGCCCACACTATGATCTATGCTGGGTACAGCCCACACTACAGTCTGTGCTGGGTACAGGAAAAACTACACTCTATGCTGGATACAGCCCACACTACGATCTGTGCTGGGTACAGCCCACAATACAGACTATGCTGGGTACAGCCCACACTACAGTCTATGCTGGGTACAGCCCGCACTACAGACAATGCTGTGTACAGCCCACACTACAGTGTATGCTGGGTATAGCCCACACTACAGTCTGTGCTGGTAAAGCCCACACTATGATCTATGCCGGGTACAGCCCACACTATGATCTGTGCTGGGTACAGCCCACACTACAATCTGTGCTGGGTACAGCAAAAACTACGATCTATGCTGGATACAGCCCACACTACAGACTATGCTGGGTACAGCCCACACTACAATCTGTGCTGGCTACAGCCCACACTACGATCTATGCTGGGTGCAGCCCACACTATGATCGGTGCTGGGTACAGCTCGCACTACAGTGTGCTGGGTACAGCCCACACTATAATCTGTGCTGGGTACAGCCCACACTACGATCTATGCTGGGTACAGCTCACTCTACTATCGGTGCTGGTTACAGCCCACACTACAGTCTATGCTGTGTACAGCCCACACTACGATCTATGCCGGGTACAGCCCACACTATGATCTATGCTGGGTACAGCCCACACTACAGTCTGTGCTGGGTACAGGAAAAACTACGCTCTATGCTGGATACAGCCCACACTACGATCTGTGCTGGGTACAGCCCACAATACAGACTATGCTGGGTACAGCCCACAGTACAGTCTATGCTGGGTACAGCCCGCACTACAGACAATGCTGTGTACAGCCCACACTACAGTGTATGCTGGGTATAGCCCACACTACAGTCTGTGCTGGGTAAAGCCCACACTATGATCTATGCCGGGTACAGCCCACACTATGATCTGTGCTGGGTACAGCCCACACTACAATCTGTGCTGGGTACAGCAAAAACTACGATCTATGCTGGATACAGCCCACACTACAGACTATGCTGGGTACAGCCCACACTACAATCTGTGCTGGCTACAGCCCACACTACGATCTATGCTGGGTGCAGCCCACACTATGATCTATGCTGGGTACAGCCCACACTACAGACTATGCTGGGTACAGCCCACACTACGATCTGTGCTGGGTAGAGCCCACACTACGATCTGTGCTGGGTACAGCCCACACTACAATCAGTGCTGGGTACAGTCCACTCTACAATCTGTGCTGGGTACAGCCCACACTATGATCGGTGCTGGGTACAGCTCGCACTACAGTGTGCTGGATACAGCCCACACTATAATCTGTGCTGGGTACAGCCCACACTACGATCTATGCTGGGTACAGCTCACTCTACTATCGGTGCTGGTTACAGCCCACACTACAGTCTATGCTGTGTACAGCCCACACTACGATCTATGCTGGGTACAGCCCACACTACAGACTATGCTGGGTACAGCCCACACTACAATCTGTGCTGGGTACAGCCCACACTACGATCTATGCTGGGTACAGCCCACACTCTGATCTATGCTGTGTACAGCCCACACTACAGACTATGCTGGGTACAGCCCACACTACAGACTATGCTGGGTACAGCCCACACTACAATCTGTGCTGGGTACAGCCCACACTACGATCTATGCCAGGTACAGCCCACACTATGAACTATGCTGGGTACAGCCCACACTACAGTCTGTGCTGGGTACAGGAAAAACTACGATCTATGCTGGATACAGCCCACACTACGATCTGTGCTGGGTACAGCCCACAACACAGACTATGCTGGGTACAGCCCACACTACAGTCTATGCTGGGTACAGCCCACACTACAGACAATGCTGGGTACAGCCCACACTACAGTGTATGCTGGGTATAGCCCACACTACAGTCTGTGCTGGGTAAAGCCCACACTATGATCTATGCCGGGTACATCCCACACTATGATCTGTGCTGGGTACAGCCCACACTACAATCTGTGCTGGGTACAGCAAAAACTACGATCTATGCTGGATACAGCCAACACTACAGACTATGCTGGGTACAGCCCACTCTACAGACTATGCTGGGTACAGCCCACACTACAATCTGTGCTGGGTACAGCGCACACTATGATCTATGCTGGGTACAGCCCACACTACAATCTGTGCTGGGTACAGCCCACACTACGATCTATGCTGGGTACAGCCCACACTATGATCTATGATGGGTACAGCCCACACTACACAGTATGCTGGGTACAGCCCACACTACAATCTGTGCTGGGTAGAGCCCACAATACAGACTATGCTGGGTACAGCCCACACTACAGTCTATGCTGGGTACAGCCCACACTACAGACAATGCTGGGTACAGCCCACACTACAGTGTATGCTGGGTATAGCCCACACTACAGTCTGTGCTGGGTAAAGCCCACACTATGATCTATGCCGGCTACAGCCCACACTATGATCTGTGCTGTGTACAGCCCACACTACAATCTGTGCTGGGTACAGCAAAAACTACGATCTATGCTGGATACAGCCCACACTACGGACTATTCTGGGTACAGCCCACACTACAATCTGTGCTGGGTACAGCCCACACTATGATCGGTGCTCGGTACAGCTCAAAATACAGTGTGCTGGGTACAGCCCACACTATAATCTGTGCTGGGTACAGCCCACACTACGATCTATGATGGGTACAGCTCACTATACTATCGGAGCTGGTTACAGCCCACACTACAGACTATGCTGGGTACAGCCCACACTACAATCTATGCTGGGTACAGCCCACACCACAATCTATGCTGGGTATAGCCCACACTACATTCTGTGTTGGGAAAAGCGCACACTATGACCTATACTGGGTACAGAGCACACTATGAACTATACTGGGTACAGCCCACACTACGATCTATGCTGGGTACAGCTCACTCTACTATCGGTGCTGGTTACAGCCCACACTACAGTCTATGCTGTGTACAGCCCACACTACGATCTATGCCGGGTACAGCCCACACTATGATCTATGCTGGTTACAGCCCACACTACAGTCTGTGCTGGGTACAGGAAAAACTACGCTCTATGCTGGATACAGCCCACACTACGATCTGTGCTGGGTACAGCCCACAATACAGACTATGCTGGGTACAGCCCACACTACAGTCTATACTGGGTACAGCCCGCACTACAGACAATGCTGTGTACAGCCCACACTACAGTGTATGCTGGGTATAGCCCACACTACAGTCTGTGCTGGGTAAAGCCCACACTATGATCTATGCCGGGTACAGCCCACACTATGATCTGTGCTGGGTACAGCCCACACTACAATCTGTGCTGGGTACAGCAAAAACTACGATCTATGCTGGATACAGCCCACACTACAGACTATGCTGGGTACAGCCCACACTACAATCCGTGCTGGCTACAGCCCACACTACGATCTATGCTGGGTGCAGCCCACACTATGATCGGTGCTGGGTACAGCTCGCACTACAGTGTGCTGGGTACAGCCCACACTATAATCTGTGCTGGGTACAGCCCACACTACGATCTATGCTGGGTACAGCTCACTCTACTATCGGTGCTGGTTACAGCCCACACTACAGTCTATGCTGTGTACAGCCCACACTACGATCTATGCCGGGTACAGCCCACACTATGATCTATGCTGGGTACAGCCCACACTACAGTCTGTGCTGGGTACAGGAAAAACTACGCTCTATGCTGGATACAGCCCACACTACGATCTGTGCTGGGTACAGCCCACAATACAGACTATGCTGGGTACAGCCCACAGTACGGTCTATGCTGGGTACAGCCCGCACTACAGACAATGCTGTGTACAGCCCACACTACAGTGTATGCTGGGTATAGCCCACACTACAGTCTGTGCTGGGTAAAGCCCACACTATGATCTATGCCGGGTACAGCCCACACTATGATCTGTGCTGGGTACAGCCCACACTACAATCTGTGCTGGGTACAGCAAAAACTACGATCTATGCTGGATACAGCCCACACTACAGACTATGCTGGGTACAGCCCACACTACAATCTGTGCTGGCTACAGCCCACACTACGATCTATGCTGGGTGCAGCCCACACTATGATCTATGCTGGGTACAGCCCACACTACAGACTATGCTGGGTACAGCCCACACTACGATCTGTGCTGGGTAGAGCCCACACTACGATCTGTGCTGGGTACAGCCCACACTACAATCAGTGCTGGGTACAGTCCACTCTAAAATCTGTGCTGGGTACAGCCCACACTATGATCGGTGCTGGGTACAGCTCGCACTACAGTGTGCTGGATACAGCCCACACTATAATCTGTGCTGGGTACAGCCCACACTACGATCTATGCTGGGTACAGCTCACTCTACTATCGGTGCTGGTTACAGCCCACACTACAGTCTATGCTGTGTACAGCCCACACTACGATCTCTGCTGGGTACAGCCCACACTACAATCAGTGCTGGGTACAGTCCACTCTACAATCTGTGCTGGGTACAGCCCACACTATGATCGGTGCTGGGTACAGCTCGCACTACAGTGTGCTGGATACAGCCCACACTATAATCTGTGCTGGGTACAGCCCACACTACGATCTATGCTGGGTACAGCTCACTCTACTATCGGTGCTGGTTACAGCCCACACTACAGTCTATGCTGTGTACAGCCCACACTACGATCTATGCTGGGTACAGCCCACACTACAGACTATGCTGGGTACAGCCCACACTACAATCTGTGCTGGGTACAGCCCACACTACGATCTATGCTGGGTACAGCCCACACTATGATCTATGCTGGGTACAGCCCACACTACAGACTATGCTGGGTACAGCCCACACTACAGACTATGCTGGGTGCAGCCCACACTACAATCTGTGCTGGGTACAGCCCACACTACGATCTATGCCAGGTACAGCCCACACTATGATCTATGCTGGGTACAGCCCACACTACAGTCTGTGCTGGGTACAGGAAAAACTACGATCTATGCTGGATACAGCCCACACTACGATCTGTGCTGGGTACAGCCCACAATGCACACTATGCTGGGTACAGCCCACACTACAGTCTATGCTGGGTACAGCCCACACTACAGACAATGCTGGGTACAGCCCACACTACAGTGTATGCTGGGTATAGCCCACACTACAGTCTGTGCTGGGTAAAGCCCACACTATGATCTATGCCGGGTACATCCCACACTATGATCTGTGCTGGGTACAGCCCACACTACAATCTGTGCTGGGTACAGCAAAAACTACGATCTATGCTGGATACAGCCAACACTACAGACTATGCTGGGTACAGCCCACTCTACAGACTATGCTGGGTACAGCCCACACTACAATCTGTGCTGGGTACAGCCCACACTACGATCTATGCTGGGTACGGCCCACACTATGATCTATGCTGGGTACAGCCCACACTACACACTATGCTGGGTACAGCCCACACTACAATCTGTGCTGGGTAGAGCCCACAATACAGACTATGCTGGGTACAGCCCACACTACAGTCTATGCTGGGTACAGCCCACACTACAGACAATGCTGGGTACAGCCCACACTACAGTGTATGCTGGGTATAGCCCACACTACAGTCTGTGCTGGGTAAAGCCCACACTATGATCTATGCCGGCTACAGCCCACACTATGATCTGTGCTGTGTACAGCCCACACTACAATCTGTGCTGGGTACAGCAAAAACTACGATCTATGCTGGATACAGCCCACACTACGGACTATTCTGGGTACAGCCCACACTACAATCTGTGCTGGGTACAGCCCACACTATGATCGGTGCTGGGTACAGCTCAAAATACAGTGTGCTGGGTACAGCCCACACTATAATCTGTGCTGGGTACAGCCCACACTACGATCTATGATGGGTACAGCTCACTATACTATCGGAGCTGGTTACAGCCCACACTACAGACTATGCTGGGTACAGCCCACACTACAATCTATGCTGGGTACAGCCCACACCACAATCTATGCTGGGTATAGCCCACACTACAATCTGTGTTGGGTACAGCGCACACTATGACCTATACTGGGTACAGAGCACACTATGAACTATACTGGGTACAGCCCACACTACAATCTGTGCTCGGTACAACCCACACTACAATCTGTGCTGGGTACAGCCCACACTATGATTGGTGCTGGGTACAGCTCACAATACAGTCTGTGCTGGGTACAGCTCACAATACAATCTCTGCTGGGTACAGCCCACACTACGATCTATGCTGCGTACTGCCCACAATAAGATCTGTCCTGTGTACAGCCCAAACTACAATCTGTGCTGGGTACAGCCCACACTACAGACTATGCTGGGTACAGCCCAGACTACGATCTATGCTGGGTACAGCCCACACTACAGACTATGCTGGGTACAGCCAATACCACAATCTGTGCTGGGTACAGCGCACACTATGATCTATGCTGGGTACAGCCCACACTACGATCTGTGCTGGGTACAGCCCACACTACAATCTGTGCTGGGTACAGCCCACACTACAATCTGTGCTGGGTACAGCCCACACTATGATCGGTGCTGGGTACAGCTCACACTACAGTGTGCTGGGTACAGCCCACACTATAATCTGTGCTGGGTACAGCCCACACTACGATCTATGCTGGGTACAGCTCACTCTACTATCGGTGCTGGTTACAGCCCACACTACAGTCTATGCTGTGTACAGCCCACACTACGATCTATGCTGGGTACAGCCCACACTACAGACTATGCTGGGTACAGCCCACACTACAGTCTATGCTGGGTACAGCCCACACTACAGACTGTGCTGGGTACAGCCCACACCACAATCTCTGCTGGGTACAGCCCACACCACAATCTATGCTGTGTACAGCCCACACTACAGTCTGTGCTGGGTACAGCCCACAGTATGATCTATGCTGGGTACAGCCCACACTATGATCTATGCTGGGTACAGCCCACACCATGATCTATGCTGGGTACAGCCCACACCACAATCTGTTCTGGGTACAGTCCAGACTACGATCTGTGCTTGGTACAGCCCACACTACAATCTGTGCTGGGTACAGCCCACACTTCAATCTGTGCTGGGTACAGACCACCCTATCATTGGTGCTGGGTACAGCTCACACTACAATCTGTGCTGGGTACAGACCACACCACAATCTATGCTGGGTACCGCCCACACTACAATATGTGCTGGGTACAGCCCACACTACAATCTGTGCCGGGTACAGCCAACACCACAATCTGTGCTGGGTACAGCCAACACTATGATCTATGCTGGGTACAGTCCACACTATGATCTATGCTGGGTACAACCCACACTACAGTCTGTGTTGGGTACAGCAAAAACTACGATCTATGCTGGATACAGCCCACACTACGATCTGTGCTGGGTACAGCCCACTCTATGATACGTGCTGGGTAAAGCCCACACTACGATCTATGCCGGGTACAGCCCACACTATGATCTATGCTGGGTACAGCCCACACTACAGTCTGTGCTGGGTACAGGAAAAACAACGATCTATGCTGGATACAGCCCACACTACGATCTGTGCTGGGTACAGCCCACAATACAGACTATGCTGGGTACAGCCCACACTACAGTCTATGCTGGGTACAGCCCACACTACAGACAATGCTGGGTACAGCCCACACTGCAATGTATGCTGGGTATAACCCACACTACAGTCTGTGCCGGGTAAAGCCCACACTATGATCTATGCCGGGTACAGCCCAAACTATGATCTGTGCTGGGTACAGCCCACACTACAATCTGTGCTGGGTACAGCAAAAACTACGATCTATGCTGGATACAGCCAACACTACAGACTATGCTGGGTACAGCCCACACTACAATCTGTGCTGGGTACAGCCCACACTACGATCTATGCTGGGTACAGCCCACACTATGATCTATGCTGGGTACAGCCCACACTACAGACTATGCTGGGTACAGCCCACACTACAATCTGTGCTGGGTACAGCGCACACTATGATCTATCCTGGGTACAGCCCACACTATGATCTGTGCTGGGTAGAGCCCACACTACGATCTGTGCTGGGTACAGCCCACAATACAATCAGTGCTGGGTACAGTCCACTCTACAATCTGTGCTAGGTACAGCCCACACTATGATCGGTGCTGGGTACAGCTCGCACTACAGTGTGCTGGGTACAGCCCACACTATGATCGGTGCTGGGTACAGCTCGCACTACAGTGTGCTGGGTACAGCCCACACTATATTCTGTGCTGGGTACAGTCCACTCTACAATCTGTGCTGGGTACAGCCCACACTATGATCGGTGCTGGGTACAGCTCGCACTACAGTGTGCTGGGTACAGCCCACACTATAATCGGTGCCGGGTACAGCCCACACTACGATCCATGCTGGGTACAGCTCACTCTACTATCGGAGCTGGTTACAGCCCACACTACAGTCTATGCTGTGTACAGCCCACACTACGATCTATGCTGGGTACAGCCCACACTACAGACTATGCTGGGTACAGCCCACACTACAATCTCTGCTGGGTACAGGAAAAACTACGATCTATGCTGGGTACAGCCCACACTACAGTCTATGCTGGGTACCGCCCACACTACAGACTATGCTGGGTACAGCCCACACTACAGTCTATGCTGGGTACAGCCCACACTACAATCTGGGCTGTGTAGAGCCCACACCACAATCAGAGCTGGTTAGAGCCCACACTACAGTCTGTGCTGGGTACAGCCCATTATACAATCTATGCTGGGTACAGACAACACAACAATCTGTGCTGGGTACAGACAACACTATGATCGGTGCTGGGTACAGACCACACTACGATCTATGCTGGGTACAGCCCACACTATGACCTATACTGGGTACAGCCCACACTACAATCTGTGCTGGGTACAGCCCACACTGCAGTCTATGCTGGGTACAGCCCACACTACGATCTATGCTGGGTACAGCCCACACTACAGTCTGTGCTGGGTACAGCCCACAGTATGATCTATGCTCGGTACAGCCCACACTATGATCTATGCTGGGTACAGACCACACTACAATCTATGCTGGGTATAGCCCACACTACGATCTATGCTGGGTACAGCCCACACTACGATCTATGCTGGGTACAGTCCACACTACGATCTGTGCTGGGTACAGCCCATACTACGATCTGTGCTGGGTACAGACCACACTAAAATCTGTGCTGGGTACAGCCCACACTAAAATCTGTGCTGGGTACAGCCCACACTACAATCTGTGCTGGGTACAGACCACATTGTGATTGGTGCTGGGTACAGCCCACACTATGATTGGTGCTGGGTACAGCCCACACTACAGTTTGTGCTGGGTACAGCCCACACTATGATCGGTGCTGGGTACAGCTCACACTACAATCTGTGCTGGGTACAGCCCACATTACATTCTATGCTGGGTATAGCCCACACCACAATCTGTGCTGGGTACAGCCCACACTACAGTCTCTGCTGGGTACAGCCCACACTACGATCTATGCTGGATATAGCCCACACTACGATCTGTGCTGGGTACAGCCCACAATACAATCAGTGCTGGGTACAGTCCACTCTACAATCTGTGCTAGGTACAGCCCACACTATGATCGGTGCTGGGTACAGCTCGCACTACAGTGTGCTGGGTACAGCCCACACTATGATCGGTGCTGGGTACAGCTCGCACTACAGTGTGCTGGGTACAGCCCACACTATATTCTGTGCTGGGTACAGCCCACACTACGATCTATGCTGGGTACAGCTCACTCTACTATCGGTGCTGGTTACAGCCCACACTACAGTCTATGCTGTGTACAGCCCACACTACGATATATGCCGGGTACAGCCCACACTATGATCTATGCTGGGTACAGCCCACACTACAGTCTGTGCTGGGTACAGGAAAAACTACGCTCTATGCTGGATACAGCCCACACTACGATCTGTGCTGGTTACAGCCCACAATACACACTATGCTGGGTACAGCCCACACTACAGTCTATGCTGGGTACAGCCCGCACTACAGACAATGCTGTGTACAGCCCACACTACAGTGTATGCTGGGTATACCCCACACTACAGTCTGTGCTGGGTAAAGCCCACACTATGATCTATGCCGGGTACAGCCCACACTATGATCTGTGCTGGGTACAGCCCACACTACAATCTGTGCTGGGTACAGCAAAAACTACGATCTATGCTGGATACAGCCCACACTACCGACTATGCTGGGTACAGCCCACACTACAATCTGTGCTCGGTACAGCCCACACTACGATCTATGCTGGGTGCAACCCACACTATGATCTATGCTGGGTACAGCCCACACTACAGACTATGCTGGGTACAGCCCACACTACAATCGGTGCTGGGTACAGCGCACACTATGATCTATGCTGGGTACAGCCCACACTACCATCTGTGCTGGGTAGAGCCCACACTACGATCTGTGCTGGGTACAGCCCACACTACAATCAGTGCTGGGTACAGTCCACTCTACAATCTGTGCTGGGTACAGCCCACACTATGATCGGTGCTGGGTACAGCTCGCACTACAGTGTGCTGGGTACAGCCCACACTATAATCGGTGCCGGGTACAGCCCACACTACGATCCATGCTGGGTACAGCTCACTCTACTATCGGAGCTGGTTACAGCCCACACTACAGTCTATGCTGTGTACAGCCCACACTACGATCTATGCTGGGTACAGCCCACACTACAGACTATGCTGGGTACAGCCCACACTACAATCTCTGCTGGGTACAGGAAAAACTACGATCTATACTGGGTACAGCCCACACTACAGTCTATGCTGGGTACCGCCCACACTACAGACTATGCTGGGTACAGCCCACACTACAGTCTATGCTGGGTACAGCCCACACTACAATCTGGGCTGTGTAGAGCCCACACCACAATCAGAGCTGGTTAGAGCCCACACTACAGTCTGTGCTGGGTACAGCCCATTATACAATCTATGCTGGGTACAGACAACACAACAATCTGTGCTGGGTACAGACAACACTATGATCGGTGCTGGGTACAGCCCACACTACGATCTATGCTGGGTACAGCCCACACTATGACCTATACTGGGTACAGCCCACACTACAATCTGTGCTGGGTACAGCCCACACTGCAGTCTATGCTGGGTACAGCCCACACTACGATCTATGCTGGGTACAGCCCACACTACAGTCTGTGCTGGGTACAGCCCACAGTATGATCTATGCTCGGTACAGCCCACACTATGATCTATGCTGGGTACAGACCACACTACAATCTATGCTGGGTATAGCCCACACTACGATCTATGCTGGGTACAGCCCACACTACGATCTATGCTGGGTACAGTCCACACTACGATCTGTGCTGGGTACAGCCCATACTACGATCTGTGCTGGGTACAGACCACACTAAAATCTGTGCTGGGTACAGCCCACACTAAAATCTGTGCTGGGTACAGCCCACACTACAATCTGTGCTGGGTACAGACCACATTGTGATTGGTGCTGGGTACAGCCCACACTATGATTGGTGCTGGGTACAGCCCACACTACAGTTTGTGCTGGGTACAGCCCACACTATGATCGGTGCTGGGTACAGCTCACACTACAATCTGTGCTGGGTACAGCCCACATTACATTCTATGCTGGGTATAGCCCACACGACAATCTGTGCTGGGTACAGCCCACACTACAGTCTCTGCTGGGTACAGCCCACACTACGATCTATGCTGGATATAGCCCACACTACGATCTATGCTGGGTACAGCCCACACTACGATCTATGCTGGGTACAGTCCACACCACGATCTGTGCTGGGTACAGACCACACTATGATTGGTGCTGGGTACAGCCCACACTATGATTGGTGACTGGGTACAGCCCACACTACAGTTTGTGCTGGGTACAGCCCACACTATGATCGGTGCTGGGTACAGCTCACACTACAATCTGTGCTGGGTACAGCCCACATTACAATCTATGCTGTGTACAGCCCACACCACAATCTGTGCTGGGTACAGCCCACACTACAATCTGTGCTGGGTACAGCGCACACTATGATCGGTGCTAGGTACAGCTCACACTACAGTGTGCTGGGTACAGCCCACACTATGATCCATGCTGGGTACAGCCCACACTACAATCTGTGCTGGGTACAGCCCACACTACGATCTATGCTGGGTACAGCCCACACTACGATCTATGCTGTGTACAGCCCACACTACAATCAGTGCTGGGTACAGTGCACACTATGACCTATACTGGGTACAGCCCACACTACAATCTGTGCTGGGTACAGCCCACACTACTATCTGTGCTGGGTACAGCCCACACTATGATCGGTGCTGGGTACAGCTCACAATACAGTCGGTGCTGCGTACAGCCCACACTACGATCTATGCTGCGTACAGCTCACTCTATAATCTGTGCTGGGTACAGCCCACACTGCAGTCTATGCTGTGTACAGCCCACACTACGATCTATGCTGGGTACAGCCCACACTACAGACTATGCTGGGTACAGCCCACACTACAGTCTATGCTGGGTACAGCCCACACTACAATCTGTGCTGGGTACAGCCCACACCACAATCTATGCTGGGTATAGCCCACACTACAGTCTGTGCTGGGTACAGGCCACAGTATGATCTATGCTGGGTACAGCCACACTATGATCTATGCTGGGTACAGCCCACACTACAGTCTCTGCTGGGTAAAGCCCACACTACAATCTATGCTGGGTACAGCCCACACTACAATCTGTGCTGGGTACAGCCCACACTAAAATCTGTGCTGGGTACAGCCCACACTAAAATCTGTGCTGGGTACAGCCCACACTACAATCTGTGCTGGGTACAGCCCACACTACAATCTGTGCTGGGTACAGCCCACACTATGATCGGTGCTGGGTACAGCCCACACTATGATCGGTGCTGGGTACAGCCCACACTATGATCGGTGCTGGGTACAGCGCACACTACAATCTGTGCTGGGTACAGCCCACATTACAATCTGTGCTGGGTACAGCCCACACCACAATCTATGCTGGGTACAGCCCACACTATAGACTATGCTGGGTACAGCCCACACTGCAATCTCTGCTGGGTACAGCACACACCACAATCTATGCTGGGTACAGCCCACACTACAATCAGTGCTGGGTACAGCGCACACTATGACCTATACTGGGTACAGCCCACACTACAATCTGTGCTGGGTACAGCCCACACTACAATCTGTGCTGTGTACAGCCCACATTACAATCTGTGCTGGGTACAGCCCACACCACAATCTATGCTGCGTACAGCCCACACTATAGACTATGCTGGGTACAGCCCACACTACAATCTCTGCTGGGTACAGCACACACCACAATCTATGCTGGGTACAGCCCACACCACAATCAGTGCTGGGTACAGCGCACACTATGACCTATACTGGGTACAGCCCACACTACAATCTGTGCTGGGTACAGCCCACACTACAATCTGTGCTGGGTACAGCCCACACTGCAGTCTATGCTGGGTACAGCCCACACTACGATCTATGCTGGGTACAGCCCACACTACAGACTATGCTGGGTACAGCCCACACTACAGTCTATGCTGGGTAGAGCCCACACTACAATCTGTACTGGGTACAGCCCACACCACAATCTATGCTGGGTATAGCCCACACTACAGTCTGTGCTGGGTACAGCCCACAGTATGATCTATGCTGGGTACAGCCCACACTATGATCTATGCTGGGTACAGCCCACACTACATTCTCTGCTGGGTACAGCCCACACTACAGTCTCTGCTGGGTACAGCCCACACTACGATCTAGGCTGGGTACAGCCCACACTACGAACTGTGCTGGGTACAGCCCACACTATGAACTGTGCTGGGTACAGCCCATATTACAATCTGTGCTGGGTACAAACAACACTAAAATCTGTGCTGGGTACAGCCCACACTAAAAGCTGTGCTGGGTACAGCCCACACTACAATCTGTGCTGGGTACAGACCACACTATGATTGGTGCTGGGTACAGCCCACACTATGATTGGTGCTGGGTACAGCCCACACTACAGTTTGTGCTGGGTACAGCCCACACTACAGTTTGTGCTGGGTACAGCCCACACTACGATCGGTGCTGGGTACAGCTCACACTACAATCTGTGCTGGGTACAGCCCACATTACAATCTATGCTGGGTACAGCCCACACCACAATCTGTGCTGGGTACAGCCCACACTTCAATCTGTGCTGGGTACAGCCCACACTACAATCTGTGCTGGGTACAGCCCACACTATGATCGGTGCTGGGTACAGCTCACACTACAGTGTGCTGGGTAGAGCCCACACTATGATCTATGCAGGGTACAGTACACACTATGATCTATGCTGGGTATAGCCCACACTACAATCTGTGCTGGGTACAGCAAAAACTACGATCTATGCTGGATACAGCCCACACTACAGACTATGCTGGGTACAGCCCACACTATGATCGGTGCTGGGTACAGCCCACACTATGATCGGTGCTGGGTACAGCCCACACTACAATCTGTGCTGTGTACAGCGCACACTATGACCTATACTGGGTACATCCCACACTACAATCTGTGCTGGGTAGAGCCCACACTACAACCTGTGCTGGGTACAGCCCACACTACTATCTGTGCTGGGTACAGCCCACACTAGGATCGGTGCTGGGTACAGCACACACTACAATCTGTGCTGGGTACAGCAAAAACTACGATCTATGCTGGATACAGCCCACACTACAGACTATGCTGGGTACAGCCCACACTACAATCTGTGCTGGGTAAAGCCCACACTACGATCTATGCTGGGTACAGCCCACACTATGATCTATGCTGGGTACAGCCCACAGTACGATCTATGCTGGGTACATCACACTAGGATCTATGCTGGGTACAGCCCACACTACAATCTATGCTGGGTATAGCCCACACTACGATCTATGCTGGGTACAGCCTACACTACGATCTATGCTGGGTGCAGTCCACACTACGATCTGTGCTGGGTACTGCCCAGACTACGATCTGTGCTGGGTACAGACCACTCTAAAATCTGTGCTGGGTACAGCGCACACTAAAATATGTGCTGGGCACAGCCCACACTACAATCTGTGCTGGGTACAGCCCAAACTACAATCTGTGCTGGGTACAGCCCACACTATGATCGGTGCTGGGTACAGCTCACACTACAGTGCGCTGGGTACAGCCCACACTATGATCTATGCAGGGTACAGTACACACTATGATCTATGCTGGGTACAGCCCACACTACAATCTGTGCTGGGTACAGCAAAAACTACGATCTATGCTGGATACAGCCCACACTACGATCTATGCTGGATACAGCCCACACTACAGACTATGCTGGGTACAGCCCACACTACAATCTGTGCTGGGTACAGCCCACACTACGATCTATGCTGGGTACAGCCCACACTATGATCTATGCTGGGTACAGCCCACACTACAGACTATGCTGGGTACAGCCCTCAGTACGATCTATGCTGGGTACAGCCCACACTACGATCTATGCTGGGTACAGCCCACACTACGATCTATGCTGGGTACAGCCCACACTACGATCTATGCTGGGTGCAGTCCACACTACGATGTGTGCTGGGTACTGCCCAGACTACGATCTGTGCTGGGTACAGACCACACTAAAATCTGTGCTGGGTACAGCCCACACTAAAATCTGTGCTGGGTACAGCCCACACTACAATCTGTGATGGGTACAGACCACACTATGGTTGGTGCTGGGTACAGCCCACACTATGATTGGTGTTGGGTACAGCCGACACTACAGTTTGTGCTGGGTACAGCCCACACTACAATCTGTGCTGGGTACAGCCCACACTACAATCTGTGCTGGGTACAGCCCACACTACTATCTGTGCTGGGTACAGCCCACACTATGATGGGTGCTGGGTACAGCTCACAATACAGTCTGTGCTGGGTACAGCCCACACTACGATCTATGCTGGGTACAGCTCACTCTACAATCTGTGCTGGTTACAGCCCACACTGCAGTCTATGCCGGGTACAGCCCACACTACAGACTATGCTGGGTACAGCCCACACTACAATCTGTGCTGGGTACAGCGCACACTATGATCTATGCTGGGTACAGCCCACACTACAATATGTGCTGGGCACAGCCCACACTACAATCTGTGCTGGGTACAGCCCACACTACAATCTGTGCTGGGTACAGCCCACACTATGATTGGTGCTGGGTACAGCCCACACTATGATTGGTGCTGGGTACAGCCCACACTATGATTGGTGCGGGGTACAGCCCACACTACAGTTTGGGCTGGGTACAGCTCACACTACGATCGGTGCTGGGTACAGCCCACATTACAATCTGTGCTGGGTACAGCCCACATTACAATCTATGCTGGGTACAGCCCACACCACAATCTGTGCTGGGTGCAGCCCACACTACAATCTGTGCTGGGTACAGCCCACACTATGATCGGTGCTGGGTACAGCTCACACTACAGTCTGCTGGGTACAGCCCACACTATGATCTATGCTGGGTACAGTCCACACTATGATCTATGCTGGGTACAGCCCACACTACAATCTGTGCTGGGTACAGCAAAAACTACGATCTATTCTGGATACAGCCCACTCTACAGACTATGCTGGGTACAGCCCACACTATGATCTATGCTGGGTACAGCCCACACTACAATCAGTGCTGGGTACAGCGCACACTATGACCTATACTGGGTACAGCCCACACTACAATCTGTGCTGGGTACAGCCCACACTACAATCTGTGCTGGGTACAGCCCACACTACTATCTGTGCTGGGTACAGCCCACACTATGATCTGTGCTGGGTACAGCCCACAATACAATCAGTGCTGGGTACAGTCCACTCTACAATCTGTGCTGGGTACAGCCCACACTACAATCTGTGCTGGATACAGCCCACACTACGATCTATGCTGGGTACAGCCCACACTACAGACTATGCTGGGTACAGCCCACACTACAGTCTATGCTGGGTAGAGCCCACACTACAATCTGAACTGGGTACAGCCCACACCACAATCTATGCTGGGTATAGCCCACACTACAGTCTGTGCTGGGTACAGCCCACAGTATGATCTATGCTGGGTACAGCCCACACTATGATCTATGCTGGGTACAGCCCACACTACATTCTCTGCTGGGTACAGCCCACACTACAGTCTCTGCTGGGTACAGCCCACACTATGATCTAGGCTGGGTACAGCCCACACTACGAACTGTGCTGGGTACAGCCCACACTACGAACTGTGCTGGGTACAGCCCATATTACAATCTGTGCTGGGTACAAACCACACTAAAATCTGTGTTGGGTACAGCCCACACTAAAAGCTGTGCTGGGTACAGCCCACACTACAATCTGTGCTGGGTACAGACCACACTATGATTGGTGCTGGGTACAGCCCACACTAAAAGCTGTGCTGGGTACAGCCCACACTACAATCTGTGCTGGGTACAGACCACACTATGATTGGTGCTGGGTACAGCCCACACTATGATTGGTGCTGGGTACAGCCCACACTACAGTGTGCTGGGTACAGCCCACACTATGATCTATGCAGGGTACAGTACACACTATGATCTATGCTGGGTACATCCCACACTACAATCTGTGCTGGGTACAGCAAAAACTACGATCTATGCTGGATACAGCCCACACTACAGACTATGCTGGGTACAGCCCACACTATGATCGGTGCTGGGTACAGCCCACACTATGATCGGTGCTGGGTACAGCCCACACTACAATCTGTGCTGTGTACAGCGCACACTATGACCTATACTGGGTACATCCCACACCACAATCTGTGCTGGGTATAGCCCACACTACAGTCTGTGAGCGGTACAGCCCACAGTATGATCTATGCTGGGTACAGCCCACACTATGATCTATGCTGGGTACAGCCCACACTACAGTCTCTGCTGGGTATAGCCCACACTACAATCTATGCTGGGTATAGCCCACACTACGATCTATGCTGGGTAAAGCCCACACTACGATCTGTGCTTGGTACAGTCCACACTACAATCTGTGCTGGGTACAGACCACACTAAAATCTGTGCTGGGTACAGCCCACACTACAACCTGTGCTGGGTACAGCCCACACTATGATTGGTGCTGGGTACAGCCCACACTATGATTGGTGCTGGGTACAGCCCACACTACAGTTTGTGCTGGGTACAGCTCACACTACGATCGGTGCTGGGTACAGCCCACATTACAATCTGTGCTGGGTACAGCCCACATTACAATCTATGCTGGGTACAGCCCACACCACAATCTGTGCTGGGTACAGCCCACACTACAATCTGTGCTGGGTACAGCCCACACTATGATCGGTGCTGGGTACAGCCCACACTATGATTGGTGCTGGGTACAGCCCACACTACAGTTTGTGCTGGGTACAGCTCACACTACGATCGGTGCTGGGTACAGCCCACATTACAATCTGTGCTGGGTACAGCCCACATTACAATCTATGCTGGGTACAGCCCACACCACAATCTGTGCTGGGTACAGCCCACACTACAATCTGTGCTGGGTACAGCCCACACTATGATCGGTGCTGGGTACAGCTCACACTACAGTCTGCTGTGTACAGCCCACACTATGATCTATGCTGGGTACAGTCCACACTATGATCTATGCTGGGTACAGCCCACACTACAATCTGTGCTGGGTACAGCAAAAACTACGATCTATTCTGGATACAGCCCACTCTACAGACTATGCTGGGTACAGCCCACACTATGATCTATGCTGGGTACAGCCCACACTACAATCAGTGCTGGGTACAGCGCACACTATGACCTATACTGGGTACAGCCCACACTACAATCTGTGCTGGGTACAGCCCACACTACAATCTGTGCTGGGTACAGCCCACACTACTATCTGTGCTGGGTACAGCCCACACTATGATCTGTGCTGGGTACAGCCCACAATACAATCAGTGCTGGGTACAGTCCACTCTACAATCTGTGCTGGGTACAGCCCACACTACAATCTGTGCTGGATACAGCCCACACTACGATCTATGCTGGGTACAGCCCACACTACAGACTATGCTGGGTACAGCCCACACTACAGTCTATGCTGGGTAGAGCCCACACTACAATCTGAACTGGGTACAGCCCACACCACAATCTATGCTGGGTATAGCCCACACTACAGTCTGTGCTGGGTACAGCCCACAGTATGATCTATGCTGGGTACAGCCCACACTATGATCTATGCTGGGTACAGCCCACACTACATTCTCTGCTGGGTACAGCCCACACTACAGTCTCTGCTGGGTACAGCCCACACTATGATCTAGGCTGGGTACAGCCCACACTACGAACTGTGCTGGGTACAGCCCACACTACGAACTGTGCTGGGTACAGCCCATATTACAATCTGTGCTGGGTACAAACCACACTAAAATCTGTGTTGGGTACAGCCCACACTAAAAGCTGTGCTGGGTACAGCCCACACTACAATCTGTGCTGGGTACAGACCACACTATGATTGGTGCTGGGTACAGCCCACACTAAAAGCTGTGCTGGGTACAGCCCACACTACAATCTGTGCTGGGTACAGACCACACTATGATTGGTGCTGGGTACAGCCCACACTATGATTGGTGCTGGGTACAGCCCACACTACAGTGTGCTGGGTACAGCCCACACTATGATCTATGCAGGGTACAGTACACACTATGATCTATGCTGGGTACATCCCACACTACAATCTGTGCTGGGTACAGCAAAAACTACGATCTATGCTGGATACAGCCCACACTACAGACTATGCTGGGTACAGCCCACACTATGATCGGTGCTGGGTACAGCCCACACTATGATCGGTGCTGGGTACAGCCCACACTACAATCTGTGCTGTGTACAGCGCACACTATGACCTATACTGGGTACATCCCACACCACAATCTGTGCTGGGTATAGCCCACACTACAGTCTGTGAGCGGTACAGCCCACAGTATGATCTATGCTGGGTACAGCCCACACTATGATCTATGCTGGGTACAGCCCACACTACAGTCTCTGCTGGGTATAGCCCACACTACAATCTATGCTGGGTATAGCCCACACTACGATCTATGCTGGGTAAAGCCCACACTACGATCTGTGCTTGGTACAGTCCACACTACAATCTGTGCTGGGTACAGACCACACTAAAATCTGTGCTGGGTACAGCCCACACTACAACCTGTGCTGGGTACAGCCCACACTATGATTGGTGCTGGGTACAGCCCACACTATGATTGGTGCTGGGTACAGCCCACACTACAGTTTGTGCTGGGTACAGCTCACACTACGATCGGTGCTGGGTACAGCCCACATTACAATCTGTGCTGGGTACAGCCCACATTACAATCTATGCTGGGTACAGCCCACACCACAATCTGTGCTGGGTACAGCCCACACTACAATCTGTGCTGGGTACAGCCCACACTATGATCGGTGCTGGGTACAGCCCACACTATGATTGGTGCTGGGTACAGCCCACACTACAGTTTGTGCTGGGTACAGCTCACACTACGATCGGTGCTGGGTACAGCCCACATTACAATCTGTGCTGGGTACAGCCCACATTACAATCTATGCTGGGTACAGCCCACACCACAATCTGTGCTGGGTACAGCCCACACTACAATCTGTGCTGGGTACAGCCCACACTATGATCGGTGCTGGGTACAGCTCACACTACAGTCTGCTGTGTACAGCCCACACTATGATCTATGCTGGGTACAGTCCACACTATGATCTATGCTGGGTACAGCCCACACTACAATCTGTGCTGGGTACAGCCCACACTACAATCTGTGCTGGGTACAGCCCACACTATGATCGGTGCTGGGTACAGCTCACACTACAGTCTGCTGTGTACAGCCCACACTATGATCTATGCTGGGTACAGTCCACACTATGATCTATGCTGGGTACAGCCCACACTACAATCTGTGCTGGGTACAGCAAAAACTACGATCTATGCTGGATACAGCCCACTCTACAGACTATGCTGGGTACAGCCCACACTATGATCTATGCTGGGTACAGCCCAGACTACAATCAGTGCTGGGTACAGCGCACACTATGACCTATACTGGGTACAGCCCACACTACAATCTGTGCTGGGTACAGCCCACACTACAATCTGTGCTGGGTACAGCCCACACTACTATCTGTGCTGGGTACAGACCACACTAAAATCTGTGCTGGGTACAGCCCACACTACAATCTGTGCTGGGTACAGCCCACACTATGATTGGTGCTGGGTACAGCCCACACTATGATTGGTGCTGGGTACAGCCCACACTATGATTGGTGCTGCGTACAGCCCACACTACAGTTTGTGCTGGGTACAGCTCACACTACGATCGGTGCTGGGTACAGCCCACATTACAATCTGTGCTGGGTACAGCCCACATTACAATCTATGCTGGGTACAGCCCACACCACAATCTGTGCTGGGTACAGCCCACACTACAATCTGTGCTGGGTACAGCCCACACTATGATCGGTGCTGGGTACAGCTCACACTACAGTCTGCTGGATACAGCCCACACTATGATCTATGCTGGGTACAGTCCACACTATGATCTATGCTGGGTACAGCCCACACTACAATCTGTGCTGGGTACAGCAAAAACTACGATCTATGCTGGATACAGCCCACTCTACAGACTATGCTGGGTACAGCCCACACTATGATCTATGCTGGGTACAGCCCACACTACAATCAGTGCTGGGTACAGCGCACACTATGACCTATACTGGGTACAGCCCACACTACAATCTGTGCTGGGTACAGCCCACACTACAATCTGTGCTGGGTACAGCCCACACTACTATCTGTGCTGGGTACAGCCCACACTATGATCTGTGCTGGGTACAGCCCACAATACAATCAGTGCTGGGTACAGCCCACACTATGATCGGTGCTGGGTACAGCTCGCACTACAGTGTGCTGGGTACAGCCCACACTATAATCTGTGCTGGGTACAGCCCACACTACGATCTATGCTGGGTACAGCTCAGTCTACTATCGGTGCTGGTTACAGCCCACACTACAGTCTATGCTGTGTACAGCCCACACTACGATCTATGCCGGGTACAGCCCACACTATGATCTATGCTGGGTACAGCCCACAGTATGATCTATGCTGGGTACAGCCCACACTATGATCTATGCTGGGTACAGCCCACACTACAGTCTCTGCTGGGTACAGCCCACACTACAATCTATGCTGGGTACAGCCCACACTACGATCTATGCTGGGTACAGTCCACACTACGATCTGTGCTGGGTACAGCCCACACTAAAATCTTTGCTGGGTACAGCCCACACTAAAATCTGTGCTGGGTACAGCCCACACTACAATCTGTGCTGGGTACAGCCCACACTATGATTGGTGCTGGGTACAGCCCACACTATGATTGGTGCTGCGTACAGCCCACACTATAATCGGAGCGGGGTACAGCCCACACTATAATCGGAGCTGGGTACAGCCCACACTACGATCGGTGCTGGGTACAGCCCACACTACGATCGGTGCTGGGTTCAGCTCACATTACGATCTGTGCTGGTTACAGCCCACATTACGATCTGTGCTGGGTACAGCCCACACCACAAGCTGTGCTGGGTACAGCCCACACTACAATCTGTGCTGGGTACAGCGCACACTATGATCTATGCTGGGTACAGCGCACACTATGATCTATGCTGGGTACAGTCCACATTACAATCTGTGCTGGGTACAGCCCACACCACAATCTGTGCTGGGTACAGCCCACACTACAATCTGTGCTGGGTACAGCGCACACCATGATCTTTGCTGGGTACAGTCCACACTATGATCTATGCTGGGTACAGCGCACACTATGATCTATGCTGGGTACAGTCCACACTATGATCTATGCTGGGTACAGCCCACACTACATTCTCCGCTGGGTACAGCCCACACTATAGACTATGCTGGGTACAGCCCACACTACAATCTCTGCTGGGTACAGCCCACACCACAATCTATGCTGGGTACAGCACACACCACAATCTATGCTGGGTACAGCACACACTACAATCAGTGCTGGGTACAGCGCACACTACAATCTGTGCTGGGTACAGCCCACACTACAATCTGTGCTGGGTACAGACCACACTGCAGTCTATGCTGGGTATAGCCCACACTACGATCTATGCTGGATACAGCCCACACTACAGACTATGCTGGGTACAGCCCACACTATGATCGGTGCTGGGTACAGCCCACACTATGATCGGTGCTGGGTACAGCCCACACTACAATCTGTGCTGTGTACAGCGCACACTATGACCTATACTGGGTACATCCCACACCACAATCTGTGCTGGGTATAGCCCACACTACAGTCTGTGAGCGGTACAGCCCACAGTATGATCTATGCTGGGTACAGCCCACACTATGATCTATGCTGGGTACAGCCCACACTACAGTCTCTGCTGGGTATAGCCCACACTACAATCTATGCTGGGTATAGCCCACACTACGATCTATGCTGGGTACAGCCCACACTACGATCTGTGCTTGGTACAGTCCACACTACAATCTGTGCTGGGTACAGACCACACTAAAATCTGTGCTGGGTACAGCCCACACTACAACCTGTGCTGGGTACAGCCCACACTATGATTGGTGCTGGGTACAGCCCACACTATGATTGGTGCTGGGTACAGCCCACACTACAGTTTGTGCTGGGTACAGCTCACACTACGATCGGTGCTGGGTACAGCCCACATTACAATCTGTGCTGGGTACAGCCCACATTACAATCTATGCTGGGTACAGCCCACACCACAATCTGTGCTGGGTACAGCCCACACTACAATCTGTGCTGGGTACAGCCCACACTATGATCGGTGCTGGGTACAGCCCACACTATGATTGGTGCTGGGTACAGCCCACACTACAGTTTGTGCTGGGTACAGCTCACACTACGATCGGTGCTGGGTACAGCCCACATTACAATCTGTGCTGGGTACAGCCCACATTACAATCTATGCTGGGTACAGCCCACACCACAATCTGTGCTGGGTACAGCCCACACTACAATCTGTGCTGGGTACAGCCCACACTATGATCGGTGCTGGGTACAGCTCACACTACAGTCTGCTGTGTACAGCCCACACTATGATCTATGCTGGGTACAGTCCACACTATGATCTATGCTGGGTACAGCCCACACTACAATCTGTGCTGGGTACAGCAAAAACTACGATCTATGCTGGATACAGCCCACTCTACAGACTATGCTGGGTACAGCCCACACTATGATCTATGCTGGGTACAGCCCAGACTACAATCAGTGCTGGGTACAGCGCACACTATGACCTATACTGGGTACAGCCCACACTACAATCTGTGCTGGGTACAGCCCACACTACAATCTGTGCTGGGTACAGCCCACACTACTATCTGTGCTGGGTACAGACCACACTAAAATCTGTGCTGGGTACAGCCCACACTACAATCTGTGCTGGGTACAGCCCACACTATGATTGGTGCTGGGTACAGCCCACACTATGATTGGTGCTGGGTACAGCCCACACTATGATTGGTGCTGCGTACAGCCCACACTACAGTTTGTGCTGGGTACAGCTCACACTACGATCGGTGCTGGGTACAGCCCACATTACAATCTGTGCTGGGTACAGCCCACATTACAATCTATGCTGGGTACAGCCCACACCACAATCTGTGCTGGGTACAGCCCACACTACAATCTGTGCTGGGTACAGCCCACACTATGATCGGTGCTGGGTACAGCTCACACTTCAGTCTGCTGGGTACAGCCCACACTATGATCTATGCTGGGTACAGTCCACACTATGATCTATGCTGGGTACAGCCCACACTACAATCTGTGCTGGGTACAGCAAAAACTACGATCTATGCTGGATACAGCCCACTCTACAGACTATGCTGGGTACAGCCCACACTATGATCTATGCTGGGTACAGCCCACACTACAATCAGTGCTGGGTACAGCGCACACTATGACCTATACTGGGTACAGCCCACACTACAATCTGTGCTGGGTACAGCCCACACTACAATCTGTGCTGGGTACAGCCCACACTACTATCTGTGCTGGGTACAGCCCACACTATGATCTGTGCTGGGTACAGCCCACAATACAATCAGTGCTGGGTACAGCCCACACTATGATCGGTGCTGGGTACAGCTCGCACTACAGTGTGCTGGGTAGAGCCCACACTATAATCTGTGCTGGGTACAGCCCACACTACGATCTATGCTGGGTACAGCTCAGTCTACTATCGGTGCTGGTTACAGCCCACACTACAGTCTATGCTGTGTACAGCCCACACTACGATCTATGCCGGGTACAGCCCACACTATGATCTATGCTGGGTACAGCCCACAGTATGATCTATGCTGGGTACAGCCCACACTATGATCTATGCTGGGTACAGCCCACACTACAGTCTCTGCTGGGTACAGCCCACACTACAATCTATGCTGGGTACAGCCCACACTACGATCTATGCTGGGTACAGTCCACACTACGATCTGTGCTGGGTACAGCCCACACTAAAATCTTTGCTGGGTACAGCCCACACTAAAATCTGTGCTGGGTACAGCCCACACTACAATCTGTGCTGGGTACAGCCCACACTATGATTGGTGCTGGGTACAGCCCACACTATGATTGGTGCTGCGTACAGCCCACACTATAATCGGAGCTGGGTACAGCCCACACTATAATCGGAGCTGGGTACAGCCCACACTACGATCGGTGCTGGGTACAGCCCACACTACGATCGGTGCTGGGTTCAGCTCACATTACGATCTGTGCTGGTTACAGCCCACATTACGATCTGTGCTGGGTACAGCCCACACCACAAGCTGTGCTGGGTACAGCCCACACTACAATCTGTGCTGGGTACAGCGCACACTATGATCTATGCTGGGTACAGCGCACACTATGATCTATGCTGGGTACAGTCCACATTACAATCTGTGCTGGGTACAGCCCACACCACAATCTGTGCTGGGTACAGCCCACACTACAATCTGTGCTGGGTACAGCGCACACCATGATCTTTGCTGGGTACAGTCCACACTATGATCTATGCTGGGTACAGCGCACACTATGATCTATGCTGGGTACAGTCCACACTATGATCTATGCTGGGTACAGCCCACACTACATTCTCCGCTGGGTACAGCCCACACTATAGACTATGCTGGGTACAGCCCACACTACAATCTCTGCTGGGTACAGCCCACACCACAATCTATGCTGGGTACAGCACACACCACAATCTATGCTGGGTACAGCACACACTACAATCAGTGCTGGGTACAGCGCACACTACAATCTGTGCTGGGTACAGCCCACACTACAATCTGTGCTGGGTACAGACCACACTGCAGTCTATGCTGGGTATAGCCCACACTACGATCTATGCTGGATACAGCCCACACTACGATCTGTGCTTGGTACAGTCCACACTACAATCTGTGCTGGGTACAGACCACACTAAAATCTGTGCTGGGTACAGCCCACACTAAAATCTGTGCTGGGTACAGCCCACACTACAATCTGTGCTGGGTACAGCCCACACTATGATTGGTGCTGGGTACAGCCCACACTATGATTGGTGCTGGGTACATCCCACACTATGATTGGTGCTGGGTACAGCCCACACTACAGTTTGTGCTGGGTACAGCCCACATTACGATCTGTGCTGGGTACAGCCCACACCACAATCTGTGCTGGGTACAGCCCAAACTGCAATCTGTACTGGGTACAGCGCACACTATGATCTATGCTGGGTACAGCGCACACTATGATCTATGCTGGGTACAGTCCACATTACAATCTGTGCTGGGTACAGCCCACACCACAATCTGTGCTGGGTACAGCCCACACTACAATCTGTGCTGGGTACAGCGCACACCATGATCTATGCTGGGTACAGTCCACACTATGATCTATGCTGGGTACAGCGCACACTATGATCTATGCTGGGGACAGTCCACACTATGATCTATGCTGGGTACAGCCCACACTACAATCTCTGCTGGGTACAGCCCACACTATAGACTATGCTGGGTACAGCCCACACTACAATCTCTGCTGGGTACAGCCCACACCACAATCTATGCTGGGTACAGCACACACCACAATCCATGCTGGGTACAGCACACACTACAATCAGTGCTGGGTACAGCGCACACTACAATCTGTGCTGGGTACAGCCCACACTACAATCTGTGCTGGGTACAGACCACACTGCAGTCTATGCTGGGTACAGCCCACACTACGCTCTATGCTGGGTACAGCCCACACTACAGACTATGCTGGGTACAGCCCACACTACAGTCTATGCTGGGTAGAGCCCACACTACAATCTGTACTGGGTACAGCCCACACCACAATCTATGCTGGGTATAGCCCACACTACAGTCTGTGAGCGGTACAGCCCACAGTATGATCTATGCTGGGTACAGCCCACACTATGCTCTATGCTGGGTACAGCCCACACTATGATCTATGCTGGGTACAGCCCACACTACAGACTCTGCTGGGTATAGCCCACACTACAATCTATGCTGGGTATAGCCCACACTACGATCTATGCTGGATACAGCCCACACTACGATCTGTGCTTGGTACAGTCCACACTACAATCTGTGCTGGGTACAGACCACACTAAAATCTGTGCTGCGTACAGCCCACACTAAAATCTGTGCTGGGTACAGCCCACACTACAATCTGTGCTGGGTACAGCCCACACTATGATTGGTGCTGGGTACATCCCACACTATGATTGGTGCTGGGTACAGCCCACACTACAGTTTGTGCTGGGTACAGCTCACACTACGATCGGTGCTGGGTACAGCCCACATTACAATCTGTGCTGGGTACAGCCCACATTACAATCTATGCTGGGTACAGCCCACACCACAATCTGTGCTGGGTACAGCCCACACTACAATCTGTGCTGGGTACAGCCCACACTACAATCTGTGCTGGGTACAGCAAAAACTACGATCTATGCTGGATACAGCCCACTCTACAGACTATGCTGGGTACAGCCCACACTATGATCTATGCTGGGTACAGCCCACACTACAATCAGTGCTGGGTACAGCGCACACTATGACCTATACTGGGTACAGCCCGCACTACAATCTGTGCTGGGTACAGCCCACACTACAATCTGTGCTGGGTACAGCCCACACTTCTATCTGTGCTGGGTACAGCCCACACTGTGATCGGTGCTGGGTACAGCCCACACTACAATCTGTGCTGGGTACAGCAAAAACTACGATCTATGCTGGATACAGCCCACACTACAGACTATGCTGGGTACAGCCCACACGACAATCTGTGCTGGGTACAGCCCACACTACGATCTATGCTGGGTACAGCCCACACTATGTTCTATGCTGGGTACAGCCCACACTACAATCTGTGCAGGGTACAGCGCACACTATGATCTATGCTGGGTACAGCCCACACTATGATCTATGCTGGGTACAGCCCACACTACAGTCTCTGCTGGGTACAGCCCACACTACAATCTATGCTGGGTATAGCCCACACTACGATCTATGCTGGGTACAGCCCACACTACGATCTATGCTGGGTACAGTCCACACTACGATCTGTGCTGGGTACAGCCCAGACTACAATCTGTGCTGGGTACAGACCACACTAAAATCTGTGCTGGGTACAGCCCACACTACAATCTGTGCTGGGTACAGACCACACTATGATCGGTGCTGGGTACAGCTCACACTACAGTGTGCTGGGTACAGCACACACTATGATCTATGCTGGGTACAGTCCACACTATGATCTATGCTGGGTATAGCCCACACCACAATCTGTGCTGGGTACAGCGCACACTATGATCTATGCTGGGTACAGCCCACACTACAATATGTGCTGGGCACAGCCCACACTAAAATCTGTGCTGGGTACAGTCCACACTATGATCTACGCTGGGTACAGCCCACACTACAATCTGTGCTGGGTACAGCGCACACTATGATCTATGCTGGGTACAGCCCACACTATGATCTATGCTGGGTACAGTCCACACTGCGATCTATGCTGGGTACAGCCCACACTACAATCTGTGCTGGGTACAGCAAAAACTACGATCTATGCTGGATACAGCGCCACACTACAATATGTGCGGGGTACAGCCCACACTATGATCTATGCTGGGTACAGTCCACACTATGATCTATGCTGGGTACAGCCCACACTACAATCTGTGCTGGGTACAGCAAAAACTACGATCTATGCTGGGTACAGCCCACACTACAGACTATGCTGGTTACAGCCCACACTACAATCTGTGCTGTGTACAGCCCACACTACGATCTATGCTGGATACAGCCCACACTATGATCTATGCTGGGTACAGCCCACACTACAATCAGTGCTGGGTACAGCGCACACTATGACCTATACTGGGTACAGCCCACACTACAATCTGTGCTGGGTACAGCCCACACTATGATCGGTGCTGGGTACAGCTCACAATACAGTCTGTGCTGGGTACAGCGCACACTATGATCTATGCTGGGTATAGCCCACACTACAATATGTGCTGGGTACAGCCCACAATACAATATGCGCTGGACACAGCCCACACTACAATCTGTGCTGGGTACAGCCCACACTACAATCTGTGCTGGGTACAGCCCACACTATGATCGGTGCTGGGTACAGCTCACACTACAGTGTGCTGGGTACAGCCCACACTATGATCTATGCTGGGTACAGTCCACACTATGATCTATGCTGGGTACAGCCCACACTACAATCTGTGCTGGGTACAGCAAAAACTACGATCTAAGCTGGATACAGCCCACACTACAGACTATGCTGGGTACAGCCCACACTATGATCTATGCTGGGTACAGCCCACACTACAATCAGTGCTGGGTACAGCGCACACTATGACCTATACTGGGTACAGCCCACACTACAATCTGTGCTGGGTACAGCCCACACTACAATCTGTGCTGGGTGCAGCCCACACTACGATCTATGCTGGGTACAGCCCACACTAAAATCTGTGCTGGGTACAGCCCACACTACAATCTGTGCTGGGTACAGACCACACTATGATTGGTGCTGGGTACAGCCCACACTATGATTGGTGTTGGGTACAGCCCACACTACAGTTTGTGCTGGGTACAGCCCACACTATTATCGGTGCTGGGTACAGCTCACACTACAATCTGTGCTGGGTACAGCCCACATTACAATCTATGCTGGGTACAGCCCACACCACAATCTGTGCTGGGTACAGCCCACACTACAATCTGTGCTGGGTACAACGCACACTATGATCTATGCTGGGTACAGCCCACACTACAATCTGTGCTGGGTACAGCCCACACTGTGATCGGTGCTGGGTACAGCTCACACTACAGAGTGCTGGGTACAGCCCACACTATGATCTGTGCTGGGTACAGCAAAAACTACGATCTATGCTGGATACAGCCCACACTACAGACTATGCTGGGTACAGCCCACACTACAATCTGTGCTGGGTACAGCCCACACTACGATCTATGCTGGGTACAGCCCACACTATGATCTATGCTGGGTACAGCCCACACTACAGACTATGCTGGGTACAGCCCACACTACAGTCTGTGCTGGGTACAGCCCACACCACAATCTATGCTGGGTATAGCCCACACTACAGTCTGTGCTGGGTACAGCCCACAGTATGATCTATGCTGGGTACAGCCCACACTACAGTCTCTGCTGGGTACAGCCCACACTACAATCTATGCTGGGTATAGCCCACACTACGATCTATGCTGGGTACAGCCCACACTATGATTGGTGCTGGGTACATCCCACACTACAGTCTCTGCTGGGTACAGCCCACACTACAATCTATGCTGGGTATAGCCCACACTACGATCTATGCTGGGTACAGCCCACACTATGATTGGTGCTGGGTACAGCCCACACTACAGTTTGTGCTCGGTACAGCCCACACTATGATCGGTGCTGGGTACAGCTCTCACTACAATCTGTGCTGGGTACAGCCCACATTACAATCTATGCTGGGTACAGCCCACACCACAATCTGTGCTGGGTACAGCCCACACTACAATCTGTGCTGGGTACAGCGCACACTATGATCTATGCTGGGTACAGCCCACACTACAATATGTGCTGGGCACAGCCCACACTACAATCTGTGCTGGGTACAGCCCACACTACAATCTGTGCTGGGTACAGCCCACACTATGATCGGTGCTGGGTACAGCTCACACTACAGTGTGCTGGGTGCAGCCCGCACTATGATCTATGCTGGGTACAGTCCACACTATAGACTATGCTGGGTACAGCCCACACTACAATCTGTGCTGGGTACAGCAAAAACTACGATCTATGCTGGATACAGCCCACACTACAGACTATGCTGGGTGCAGCCCACACTACAATCTGTGCTGGGTGCAGCCCACACTACGATCTATGCTGGGTACAGCCCACACTAAAATCTGTGCTGGGTACAGCCCACACTACAATCTGTGCTGGGTACAGACCACACTATGATTGGTGCTGGGTACAGCCCACACTATGATTGGTGTTGGGTACAGCCCACACTACAGTTTGTGCTGGGTACAGCCCACACTATTATCGGTGCTGGGTACAGCTCACACTACAATCTGTGCTGGGTACAGCCCACATTACAATCTATGCTGGGTACAGCCCACACCACAATCTGTGCTGGGTACAGCCCACACTACAATCTGTGCTGGGTACAACGCACACTATGATCTATGCTGGGTACAGCCCACACTACAATCTGTGCTGGGTACAGCCCACACTGTGATCGGTGCTGGGTACAGCTCACACTACAGAGTGCTGGGTACAGCCCACACTATGATCTGTGCTGGGTACAGCAAAAACTACGATCTATGCTGGATACAGCCCACACTACAGACTATGCTGGGTACAGCCCACACTACAATCTGTGCTGGGTACAGCCCACACTACGATCTATGCTGGGTACAGCCCACACTATGATCTATGCTGGGTACAGCCCACACTACAGACTATGCTGGGTACAGCCCACACTACAGTCTGTGCTGGGTACAGCCCACACCACAATCTATGCTGGGTATAGCCCACACTACAGTCTGTGCTGGGTACAGCCCACAGTATGATCTATGCTGGGTACAGCCCACACTACAGTCTCTGCTGGGTACAGCCCACACTACAATCTATGCTGGGTATAGCCCACACTACGATCTATGCTGGGTACAGCCCACACTATGATTGGTGCTGGGTACAGCCCACACTACAGTCTCTGCTGGGTACAGCCCACACTACAATCTATGCTGGGTATAGCCCACACTACGATCTATGCTGGGTACAGCCCACACTATGATTGGTGCTGGGTACAGCCCACACTACAGTTTGTGCTCGGTACAGCCCACACTATGATCGGTGCTGGGTACAGCTCTCACTACAATCTGTGCTGGGTACAGCCCACATTACAATCTATGCTGGGTACAGCCCACACCCCATTCCTGCTGGGTACAGCCCACACTACAATCTGTGCTGGGTACAGCGCACACTATGATCTATGCTGGGTACAGCCCACACTACAATATGTGCTGGGCACAGCCCACACTACAATCTGTGCTGGGTACAGCCCACACTACAATCTGTGCTGGGTAAAGCCCACACTATGATCGGTGCTGGGTACAGCTCACACTACAGTGTGCTGGGTGCAGCCCACACTATGATCTATGCTGGGTACAGTCCACACTATAGACTATGCTGGGTACAGCCCACACTACAATCTGTGCTGGGTACAGCAAAAACTACGATCTATGCTGGATACAGCCCACACTACGATCTATGCTGGGTACAGCCCACACTATGATCTATGCTGGGTACAGCCCACACTAAAATCAGTGCTGGGTACAGCGCACACTATGACCTATACTGGGTACAGCCCACACTACAATCTGTGCTGGGTACAGCCCACACTACAATCTGTGCTGGGTACAGCCCACACTATAATCTATGCTGGGTACAGCCCACGCTACAATCAGTGCTGGGTACAGCGCACACTATGACCTATACTGGGTACAGCCCACACTACAATCTGTGCTGGGTACAGCCCACACTACAATCTGTGCTGGGTACAGCCCACACTACAATCTGTGCTGGGTACAGACCACACTATGATTGGTGCTGGGTACAGCCCACACTATGATTGGTTTTGGGTACAGCCCACACTACAGTTTGTGCTGGGTACAGCCCACACTATGATCGGTGCTGGGTACAGCTCTCACTACAATCTGTGCTGGGTACAGCCCACATTACAATCTATGCTGGGTACAGCCCACACCACAATCTGTGCTGGGTACAGCCCACACTACAATCTCTGCTGGGTACAGCGCACACTATGATCTATGCTGGGTACAGCCAACACTTCAATATGTGCTGGGCACAGCCCACACTACAATCTGTGCTGGGTACAACCCACACTACAATCTGTGCTGGGTACAGCCCACACTATGATCGGTGCTGGGTACAGCTCACACTACAGTGTGCTGGGTACAGCCCACACTACAATCTGTGCTGGGTACAGCCCACACTATAATCTATGCTGGGTACAGCCCACGCTACAATCAGTGCTGGGTACAGCGCACACTATGACCTATACTGGGTACAGCCCACACTACAATCTGTGCTGGGTACAGCCCACACTACAATCTGTGCTGGGTACAGCCCACACTACAATCTGTGCTGGGTACAGACCACACTATGATTGGTGCTGGGTACAGCCCACACTATGATTGGTTTTGGGTACAGCCCACACTACAGTTTGTGCTGGGTACAGCCCACACTATGATCGGTGCTGGGTACAGCTCTCACTACAATCTGTGCTGGGTACAGCCCACATTACAATCTATGCTGGGTACAGCCCACACCACAATCTGTGCTGGGTACAGCCCACACTACAATCTCTGCTGGGTACAGCGCACACTATGATCTATGCTGGGTACAGCCAACACTTCAATATGTGCTGGGCACAGCCCACACTACAATCTGTGCTGGGTACAGCCCACACTACAATCTGTGCTGGGTACAGCCCACACTATGATCGGTGCTGGGTACAGCTCACACTACAGTGTGCTGGGTACAGCCCACACTATGATCTATGCTGGGTACAGTCCACACTATGATCTATGCTGGGTGCAGCCCACACTACAATCTGTGCTGGGTACAGCAAAAACTACGATCTATGCTGGATACAGCCCACACTACAGATTATGCTGGGTGCAGCCCACACTACAATCTGTGCTGGGTACAGCCCACACTACGATCTATGCTGGGTACAGCCCACACTATGATCTATGCTGGGTACAGCCCACACTATGATCGGTGCTGGGTACAGCTCACGCTACAATCTGTGCTGGGTACAGCCCACATTACAATCTATGCTGGGTACAGCCCACACCACAATGTGTGCTGGGTACAGCCCACACTACAATCTGTGCTGGGTACAACGCACACTATGATCTATGCTGGGTACCGCCCACACTACAATCTGTGCTGGGTACAGCCCACACTATGATAGGTGCTGGGTACAGCTCACACTACAGTGTGCTGGGTACAGCGCACACTATGATCTGTGCTGGGTACAGCAAAAACTACGATCTATACTGGATACAGCCCACACTACAGACTATGCTGGGTACAACCCACACTACAATCTGTGCTGGGTACAGCCCACACTACGATCTATGCTGGGTACAGCCCAAACTATGATCTATGCTGGCTACAGCCCACACTACAGACTATGCTGGGAACAGCCCACACTACAGTCTGTGCTGGGTTCAGCCCACACCACAATCTATGCTGGGTATAGCCCACACTACAGTCTGTGCTGGGTACAGCCCACAGTATGATCTATGCTGGGTACAGCCCACACTATGATCTATGCTGGGTACAGCACACACTACAGTCTCTGCTGGGTACAGCCCACACTATAATCTATGCTGGGTACAGCCCACGCTACAATCAGTGCTGGGTACAGCGCACACTATGACCTATACTGGGTACAGCCCACACTACAATCTGTGCTGGGTACAGCCCACACTACAATCTGTGCTGGGTACAGCCCACACTACAATCTGTGCTGGGTACAGACCACACTATGATTGGTGCTGGGTACAGCCCACACTATGATTGGTTTTGGGTACAGCCCACACTACAGTTTGTGCTGGGTACAGCCCACACTATGATCGGTGCTGGGTACAGCTCTCACTACAATCTGTGCTGGGTACAGCCCACATTACAATCTATGCTGGGTACAGCCCACACCACAATCTGTGCTGGGTACAGCCCACACTACAATCTCTGCTGGGTACAGCGCACACTATGATCTATGCTGGGTACAGCCAACACTTCAATATGTGCTGGGCACAGCCCACACTACAATCTGTGCTGTGTACAGCCCACACTACAATCTGTGCTGGGTACAGCCCACACTATGATCGGTGCTGGGTACAGCTCACACTACAGTGTGCTGGGTACAGCCCACACTATGATCTATGCTGGGTACAGTCCACACTATGATCTATGCTGGGTGCAGCCCACACTACAATCTGTGCTGGGTACAGCAAAAACTACGATCTATGCTGGATACAGCCCACACTACAGACTATGCTGGGTGCAGCCCACACTACAATCTGTGCTGGGTACAGCCCACACTACGATCTATGCTGGGTACAGCCCACACTATGATCTATGCTGGGTACAGCCCACACTATGATCGGTGCTGGGTACAGCTCACGCTACAATCTGTGCTGGGTACAGCCCACATTACAATCTATGCTGGGTACAGCCCACACCACAATGTGTGCTGGGTACAGCCCACACTACAATCTGTGCTGGGTACAACGCACACTATGATCTATGCTGGGTACCGCCCACACTACAATCTGTGCTGGGTACAGCCCACACTATGATAGGTGCTGGGTACAGCTCACACTACAGTGTGCTGGGTACAGCGCACACTATGATCTGTGCTGGGTACAGCAAAAACTACGATCTATACTGGATACAGCCCACACTACAGACTATGCTGGGTACAACCCACACTACAATCTGTGCTGGGTACAGCCCACACTACGATCTATGCTGGGTACAGCCCAAACTATGATCTATGCTGGCTACAGCCCACACTACAGTCTGTGCTGGGTTTAGCCCACACCACAATCTATGCTGGGTATAGCCCACACTACAGTCTGTGCTGGGTACAGCCCACAGTATGATCTATGCTGGGTACAGCCCACACTATGATCTATGCTGGGTACAGCACACACTACAGTCTCTGCTGGGTACAGCCCACAGTACAATCTATGCTAGGTATAGCCCACACTACGATCTATGCTGGGTACAGCCCACACTATGATCTATGCTGGGTACAGCCCACTCTAAGATCTATGCTGGGTAGAGTCCACACTACGATCTGTGCTGGGTACAGCCCATACTACCATCTGTGCTGGGTACAGACCACACTAAAATCTGTGCTGGGTACAGCCCACACTAAAATCTGTGCTGGGTACAGCCCACACTACAATCTGTGCTGGGTACAGACCACACTATGATTGGTGCTGGGTACAGCCCACACTATGATTGGTGCTGGGTACAGCCCACACTACAGTTTGTGCTGGGTACAGCCCACACTATGATCGGTGCTGGGTACAGCTCACACTACAATCTGTACTGGGTACAGCCCACATTACAATCTATGCTGCGTACAGCCCACACCACAATCTGTGCTGGGTACAGCCCACACTACAATCTGTGCTGGGTACAGCGCACACTATGATCTATGCTGGGTACAGCCCACACTACAATATGTGCTGGGCACAGCCCACACTACAATCTGTGCTGGGTACAGCCCACACTACAATCTGTGCTGGGTACAGCCCACACTATGATCGGTGCTGGGTACACCTCACACTACAGTGTGCTGAGTACAGCCCACACTATGATCTATGCTGGGTACAGTCCACACTATGATCTATGCTGGGTACAGCCCACACTACGATCTGTGCTGGGTACAGCAAAAACTACGATCTATGCTGGATACAGCCCACACTACAGACTATGCTGGGTACAGCCCACACTACAATCTGTGCTGGGTACAGCCCACACTACGATCTATGCTGGGTACAGCCCACACTATGATCTATGCTGGGTACAGCCCACAGTACAGACTATGCTGGGTACAGCCCACACTACAGTCTGTGCTGGGTACAGCGCACACTATGATCTATGCTGTGTACAGCCCACACTATGATCTATGCTGGGTACAGTCCACACTATGATCTATGCTGGGTACAGCCCACACTACAATCTGTGCTGGGTACAGCAAAAACTACGATCTATGCTGGATACAGCCTACACTACAGACTATGCTGGGTACAGCCCACACTACAATCTGTGCTGGGTACAGCCCACACTACAGTCTCTGCTGGGTACAGCCCACTCTAAGATCTATGCTGGGTAGAGTCCACACTACGATCTGTGCTGGGTACAGCCCATACTACCATCTGTGCTGGGTACAGACCACACTAAAATCTGTGCTGGGTACAGCCCACACTAAAATCTGTGCTGGGTACAGCCCACACTACAATCTGTGCTGGGTACAGACCACACTATGATTGGTGCTGGGTACAGCCCACACTATGATTGGTGCTGGGTACAGCCCACACTACATTTTGTGCTGGGTACAGCCCACACTATGATCGGTGCTGGGTACAGCTCACACTACAATCTGTACTGGGTACAGCCCACATTACAATCTATGCTGCGTACAGCCCACACCACAATCTGTGCTGGGTACAGCCCACACTACAATCTGTGCTGGGTACAGCGCACACTATGATCTATGCTGGGTACAGCCCACACTACAATATGTGCTGGGCACAGCCCACACTACAATCTGTGCTGGGTACAGCCCACACTACAATCTGTGCTGGGTACAGCCCACACTATGATCGGTGCTGGGTACACCTCACACTACAGTGTGCTGAGTACAGCCCACACTATGATCTATGCTGGGTACAGTCCACACTATGATCTATGCTGGGTACAGCCCACACTACGATCTGTGCTGGGTACAGCAAAAACTACGATCTATGCTGGATACAGCCCACACTACAGACTATGCTGGGTACAGCCCACACTACAATCTGTGCTGGGTACAGCCCACACTACGATCTATGCTGGGTACAGCCCACACTATGATCTATGCTGGGTACAGCCCACAGTACAGACTATGCTGGGTACAGCCCACACTACAGTCTGTGCTGGGTACAGCGCACACTATGATCTATGCTGTGTACAGCCCACACTATGATCTATGCTGGGTACAGTCCACACTATGATCTATGCTGGGTACAGCCCACACTACAATCTGTGCTGGGTACAGCAAAAACTACGATCTATGCTGGATACAGCCTACACTACAGACTATGCTGGGTACAGCCCACACTACAATCTGTGCTGGGTACAGACCACACTATGATTGGTGCTGGGTACAGCCCACACTATGATTGGTGTTGGGTACAGCCCACACTACAGTTTGTGCTGGGTACAGCCCACACTATGATCGGTGCTGGGTACAGCTCTCACTACAATCTGTGCTGGGTACAGCCCACATTACAATCTATGCTGGGTACAGCCCACACCACAATCTGTGCTGGGTACAGCCCACACTACAATCTCTGCTGGGTACAGCGCACACTATGATCTATGCTGGGTACAGCCAACACTACAATATGTGCTGGGCACAGCCCACACTACAATCTGTGCTGGGTACAGCCCACACTACAATCTGTGCTGGGTACAGCCCACACTATGATCGGTGCTGGGTACAGCTCACACTACAGTGTGTTGGGTACAGCCCACACTATGATCTATGCTGGGTACAGTCCACACTATGATCTATGCTGGGTGCAGACCACACTACAATCTGTGCTGGGTACAGCAAAAACTGCGATCTATGCAGGATACAGCCCATACTACAGACTATGCTGGGTGCAGCCCACACTACAATCTGTGCTGGGTACAGCCCACACTACGATCTATGCTGGGTACAGCCCACACTATGATCTATGCTGGGTACAGCCCACACTATGATCGGTGCTGGGTACAGCTCACGCTACAATCTGTGCTGGGTACAGCCCACATTACAATCTATGCTGGTTACAGCCCACACCACAATGTGTGCTGGGTACAGCCCACACTACAATCTGTGCTGGGTACAACGCACACTATGATCTATGCTGGGTACCGCCCACAGTACAATCTGTGCTGGGTACAGCCCACACTATGATAGGTGCTGGGTACAGCTCACACTACAGTGTGCTGGGTACAGCCCACACTATGATCTGTGCTGGGTACAGCAAAAACTACGATCTATACTGGATACAGCCCACACTACAGACTATGCTGGGTACAACCCACACTACAATCTGTGCTGGGTACAGCCCACACTACGATCTATGCTGGGTACAGCCCAAACTATGATCTATGCTGGCTACAGCCCACACTACAGACTATGCTGGGAACAGCCCACACTACAGTCTGTGCTGGGTACAGCCCACACCACAATCTATGCTGGGTATAGCCCACACTACAGTCTGTGCTGGGTACATCCCACAGTAAGATCTATGCTGGGTACAGCCCACACTATGATCTATGCTGGGTACAGCACACACTACAGTCTCTGCTGGGTACAGCCCACAGTACAATCTATGCTAGGTATAGCCCACACTACGATCTATGCTGGGTACAGCCCACACTATGATCTATGCTGGGTACAGCCCACTCTACGATCTATGCTGGGTAGAGTCCACACTACGATCTGTGCTGGGTACAGCCCATACTACCATCTGTGCTGGGTACAGACCACACTAAAATCTGTGCTGGGTACAGCCCACACTAAAATCTGTGCTGCGTACAGCCCACACTATGATTGGTGCTGGGTACAGCCCACACTATGATTGGTGCTGGGTACAGCCCACACTACAGTTTGTGCTGGGTACAGCCCACACTATGATCGGTGCTGGGTACAGCTCACACTACAATCTGTACTGGGTACAGCCCACATTACAATCTATGCTGCGTACAGCCCACACCACAATCTGTGCTGGGTACAGCCCACACTACAATCTGTGCTGGGTACAGCGCACACTATGATCTATGCTGGGTACAGCCCACACTACAATATGTGCTGGGCACAGCCCACACTACAATCTGTGCTGGGTACAGCCCACACTACAATCTGTGCTGGGTACAGCCCACACTATGATCGGTGCTGGGTACAGCTCACACTACAGTGTGCTGAGTACAGCCCACACTATGATCTATGCTGGGTACAGTCCACACTATGATCTATGCTGGGTACAGCCCACACTACGATCTGTGCTGGGTACAGCAAAAACTACGATCTATGCTGGATACAGCCCACACTACAGACTATGCTGGGTACAGCCCACACTACAATCTGTGCTGGGTACAGCCCACACTACGATCTATGCTGGGTACAGCCCACACTATGATCTATGCTGGGTACACCCCACAGTACAGACTATGCTGGGTACAGCCCACACTACAGTCTGTGCTGGGTACAGCGCACACTATGATCTATGCTGGGTACAGCCCACACTATGATCTATGCTGGGTACAGTCCACACTATGATCTATGCTGGGTACAGCCCACACTACAATCTGTGCTGGGTACAGCAAAAACTACGATCTATGCTGGATACAGCCTACACTACAGACTATGCTGGGTACAGCCCACACTACGATCTGTGCTGGGTACAGCCCACACTATGATCTATGCTGGGTACAGCACACACTACAGTCTCTGCTGGGTACAGCCCACACTACAATCTATGCTGGGTTTAGCCCACACTACGATCTATGTTGGGTACAGCCCACACTACGATCTATGCTGGGTACAGTCCACACTACGATCTGTGCTGGGTACAGCCCATACTGCCATCTGTGCTGGGTACAGACCACACTAAAATCTGTGCTGGCTACAGCCCACACTAAAATCTGTGCTGGGTACAGCCCACACTACAATCTGTGCTGGGTTCAGACCACACTATGACTGGTGCTGGGTACAGCCCACACTACAGTTTGTACTGGGTACAGCCCACACTATGATCGGTGCTGGGTACAGCTCACACTACAATCTGTGCTGGGTACAGCCCACATTACAATCTATGCTGCGTACAGCCCACACCACAATCTGTGCTGGGTACAGCTCACTCTACAATCTGTGCTGGTTACAGCCCACACTGCAGTCTATGCTGGGTACAGCCCACACTACAGACTATGCTGGGTACAGCCCACACTACAGTCTATGCTGGGTAGAGCCCACACTACAATCTGTACTGGGTACAGCCCACACCACAATCTATGCTGGGTATAGCCCACACTACAGTCTGTGAGCGGTACAGCCCACAGTATGATCTATGCTGGGTAGAGCCCACACTATGATCTATGCTGGGTACAGCCCACACTATGATCTATGCTGGGTACAGCCCACACTACAGACTCTGCTGGGTATAGCCCACACTACAATCTATGCTGGGTATAGCCCACACTACGATCTATGCTGGATACAGCCCACACTACGATCGGTGCTGGGTACAGCTCTCACTACAATCTGTGCTGGGTACAGCCCACATTACAATCTATGCTGGGTACAGCCCACACCCCATTCCTGCTGGGTACAGCCCACACTACAATCTGTGCTGGGTACAGCGCACACTATGATCTATGCTGGGTACAGCCCACACTACAATATCTGCTGGGCACAGCCCACACTACAATCTGTGCTGGGTACAGCCCACACTACAATCTGTGCTGGGTACAGCCCACACTATGATCGGTGCTGGGTACAGCTCACACTACAGTGTGCTGGGTGCAGCCCACACTATGATCTATGCTGGGTACAGTCCACACTATAGACTATGCTGGGTACAGCCCACACTACAATCTGTGCTGGTTACAGCAAAAACTACAATCTATGCTGGATACAGCCCACACTACAGACTATGCTGGGTGCAGCCCACACTACAATCTGTGCTGGGTACATCCCACACTACGATCTATGCTGGGTACAGCCCACACTATGATCTATGCTGGGTACAGCCCACCCTAAAATCAGTGCTGGGTACAGCGCACACTATGACCTATACTGGGTACAGCCCACACTACAATCTGTGCTGGGTACAGCCCACACTACAATCTGTGCTGGGTACAGCCCACACTATGATCTATGCTGGGTACAGCCCACGCTACAATCAGTGCTGGGTACAGCGCACACTATGACCTATACTGGGTACAGCCCACACTACAATCTGTGCTGGGTACAGCCCACACTACAATCTGTGCTGGGTACAGCCCACACTATGATCTATGCTGGGTACAGCCCACACTACAATCTGTGCTGGGTACAGCAAAAACTACGATCTATGCTGGATACAGCCTACACTACAGACTATGCTGGGTACAGCCCACACTACGATCTGTGCTGGGTACAGCCCACACTATGATCTATGCTGGGTACAGCACACACTACAGTCTCTGCTGGGTACAGCCCACACTACAATCTATGCTGGGTATAGCCCACACTACGATCTATGCTGGGTACAGCCCACACTACGATCTATGCTGGGTACAGCCCACACTACGATCTATGCTGGGTACAGTCCACACTATGATCTATGCTGGGTACAGTCCACACTACGATCTGTGCTGGGTACAGCCCATACTACCATCTGTGCTGGGTACAGACCACACTAAAATCTGTGCTGGGTACAGCCCACACTACTATCTATGCTGGGTACAGTCCACACTACGATCTGTGCTGGGTACAGCCCATACTACCATCTGTGCTGGGTACAGACCACACTAAAATCTGTGCTGGGTACAGCCCACACTAAAATCTGTGCTGGGTACAGCCCACACTACAATCTGTGCTGGGTACAGACCACACTATGACTGGTGCTGGGTACAGCCCACACTACGGTTTGTGCTGGGTACAGCCCACACTATGATCGGTGCTGGGTACAGCTCACACTACAATCTGTGCTGGGTACAGCCCACATTACAATCTATGCTGCGTACAGCCCACACCACAATCTGTGCTGGGTACAGCTCACTCTACAATCTGTGCTGGTTACAGCCCACACTGCAGTCTATGCTGGGTACAGCCCACACTACAGACTATGCTGGGTACAGCCCACACTACAGTCTATGCTGGGTACAGCCCACACTACAATCTGTACTGGGTACAGCCCACACCACAATCTATGCTGGGTATAGCCCACACTACAGTCTGTGAGCGGTACAGCCCACAGTATGATCTATGCTGGGTACAGCCCACACTATGATCTATGCTGGGTACAGCCCACACTATGATCTATGCTGGGTACAGCCCACACTACAGACTCTGCTGGGTATAGCCCACACTACAATCTATGCTGGGTATAGCCCACACTACGATCTATGCTGGATACAGCCCACACTACGATCGGTGCTGGGTACAGCTCTCACTACAATCTGTGCTGGGTACAGCCCACATTACAATCTATGCTGGGTACAGCCCACACCACATTCCTACTGGGTACAGCCCACACTACAATCTGTGCTGGGTACAGCGCACACTATGATCTATGCTGGGTACAGCCCACACTACAATATGTGCTGGGCACAGCCCACACTACAATCTGTGCTGGGTACAGCCCACACTACAATCTGTGCTGGGTACAGCCCACACTATGATCGGTGCTGGGTACAGCTCACACTACAGTGTGCTGGGTGCAGCCCACACTATGATCTATGCTGGGTACAGTCCACACTATAGACTATGCTGGGTACAGCCCACACTACAATCTGTGCTGGGTACAGCAAAAACTACGATCTATGCTGGATACAGCCCACACTACAGACTATGCTGGGTGCAGCCCACACTACAATCTGTGCTGGGTACATCCCACACTACGATCTATGCTGGGTACAGCCCACACTATGATCTATGCTGGGTACAGCCCACACTAAAATCAGTGCTGGGTACAGCCCACACTATGATCTATGCTGGGTACAGCACACACTACAGTCTCTGCTGGGTACAGCCCACACTACAATCTATGCTGGGTTTAGCCCACACTACGATCTATGTTGGGTACAGCCCACACTACGATCTATGCTGGGTACAGCCCTCACTACGATCTATGCTGGGTACAGTCCACACTACGATCTGTGCTGGGTACAGCCCATACTACCATCTGTGCTGGGTACAGACCACACTAAAATCTGTGCTGGCTACAGCCCACACTAAAATCTGTGCTGGGTACAGCCCACACTACAATCTGTGCTGGGTTCAGACCACACTATGACTGGTGCTGGGTACAGCCCACACTACAGTTTGTGCTGGGTACAGCCCACACTATGATCGGTGCTGGGTACAGCTCACACTACAATCTGTGCTGGGTACAGCCCACATTACAATCTATGCTGCGTACAGCCCACACCACAATCTGTGCTGTGTACAGCTCACTCTACAATCTGTGCTGGTTACAGCCCACACTGCAGTCTATGCTGGGTACAGCCCACACTACAGACTATGCTGGGTACAGCCCACACTACAGTCTATGCTGGGTAGAGCCCACACTACAATCTGTACTGGGTACAGACCACACCACAATCTATGCTGGGTATAGCCCACACTACAGTCTGTGAGCGGTACAGCCCACAGTATGATCTATGCTGGGTACAGCCCACACTACGATCTATGCTGGGTATAGCCCACACTATGATCTATGCTGGGTACAGCCCACACTACAGACTCTGCTGGGTATAGCCCACACTACAATCTATGCTGGGTATAGCCCACACTACGATCTATGCTGGATACAGCCCACACTACGATCGGTGCTGGGTACAGCTCTCACTACAATCTGTGCTGGGTACAGCCCACATTACAATCTATGCTGGGTACAGCCCACACCCCATTCCTGCTGGGTACAGCCCACACTACAATCTGTGCTGGGTACAGCGCACACTATGATCTATGCTGGGTACAGCCCACACTACAATATCTGCTGGGCACAGCCCACACTACAATCTGTGCTGGGTACAGCCCACACTACAATCTGTGCTGGGTACAGCCCACACTATGATCGGTGCTGGGTACAGCTCACACTACAGTGTGCTGGGTGCAGCCCACACTATGATCTATGCTGGGTACAGTCCACACGATAGACTATGCTGGGTACAGCCCACACTACAATCTGTGCTGGGTACAGCAAAAACTACAATCTGTGCTGGATACAGCCCACACTACAGACTATGCTGGGTGCAGCCCACACTACAATCTGTGCTGGGTACATCCCACACTACGATCTATGCTGGGTACAGCCCACACTATGATCTATGCTGGGTACAGCCCACACTATGATCGGTGCTGGGTACAGCCCACACTATGATCGGTGCTTGGTACAGCTCACACTACAATCTGTGCTGGGTACAGCCCACATTACAATCTATGCTGCGTACAGCCCACACCACAATCTGTGCTGGGTACAGCTCACTCTACAATCTGTGCTGGTTACAGCCCACACTGCAGTCTATGCTGGGTACAGCCCACACTACAGACTATGCTGGGTACAGCCCACACTACAGTCTATGCTGGGTAGAGCCCACACTACAATCTGTACTGGGTACAGCCCACACCACAATCTATGCTGGGTATAGCCCACACTACAGTCTGTGAGCGGTACAGCCCACAGTATGATCTATGCTGGGTACAGCCCACACTATGATCTATGCTGGGTACAGCCCACAGTATGATCTATGCTGGGTACAGCCCACACTACAGACTCTGCTGGGTATAGCCCACACTACAATCTATGCTGGGTATAGCCCACACTACGATCTATGCTGGATACAGCCCACACTACGATCGGTGCTGGGTACAGCTCTCACTACAATCTGTGCTGGGTACAGCCCACATTACAATCTATGCTGGGTACAGCCCACACCCCATTCCTGCTGGGTACAGCCCACACTACAATCTGTGCTGGGTACAGCGCACACTATGATCTATGCTGGGTACAGCCCACACTACAATATCTGCTGGGCACAGCCCACACTACAATCTGTGCTGGGTACAGCCCACACTACAATCTGTGCTGGGTACAGCCCACACTATGATCGGTGCTGGGTACAGCTCACACTACAGTGTGCTGGGTGCAGCCCACACTATGATCTATGCTGGGTACAGTCCACACTATAGACTATGCTGGGTACAGCCCACACTACAATCTGTGCTGGGTACAGCAAAAACTACAATCTATGCTGGATACAGCCCACACTACAGACTATGCTGGGTGCAGCCCACACTACAATCTGTGCTGGGTACATCCCACACTACGATCTATGCTGGGTACAGCCTACACTACAGACTATGCTGGGTACAGCCCACACTACGATCTGTGCTGGGTACAGCCCACACTATGATCTATGCTGGGTACAGCACACACTACAGTCTCTGCTGGGTACAGCCCACACTACAATCTATGCTGGGTATAGCCCACACTACGATCTATGCTGGGTACAGCCCACAATACGATCTATGCTGGGTACAGCCCACACTACGATCTATGCTGGGTACAGTCCACACTACGATCTGTGCTGTGTACAGCCCATACTACCATCTGTGCTGGGTACAGACCACACTAAAATCTGTGCTGGGTACAGCCCACACTAAAATCTGTGCTGGGTACAGCCCACACTACAATCTGTGCTGGGTACAGACCACACTATGACTGGTGCTGGGTACAGCCCACACTACAGTTTGTGCTGGGTACAGCCCACACTATGATCGGTGCTGGGTACAGCTCACACTACAATCTGTGCTGGGTACAGACCACATTACAATCTATGCTGCGTACAGCCCACACCACAATCTGTGCTGGGTACAGCTCACTCTACAATCTGTGCTGGTTACAGCCCACATTGCAGTCTATGCTGGGTACAGCCCACACTACAGACTATGCTGGGTACAGCCCACACTACAGTCTATGCTCGGTAGAGCCCACACTACAATCTGTACTGGGTACAGCCCACACCACAATCTATGCTGGGTATAGCCCACACTACAGTCTGTGAGCGGTACAGCCCACAGTATGATCTATGCTGGGTACAGCCCACACTATGATCTATGCTGGGTACAGCCCACACTATGATCTATGCTGGGTACAGCCCACACTACAGACTCTGCTGGGTATAGCCCACACTACAATCTATGCTGGGTATAGCCCACACTACGATCTATGCTGGATACAGCCCACACTACGATCGGTGCTGGGTACAGCGCTCACTACAATCTGTGCTGGGTACAGCCCACATTACAATCTATGCTGGGTACAGCCCACACCACATTCCTACTGGGTACAGCCCACACTACAATCTGTGCTGGGTACAGCGCACACTATGATCTATGCTGGGTACAGCCCACACTACAATATGTGCTGGGCACAGCCCACACTACAATCTGTGCTGGGTACAGCCCACACTACAATCTGTGCTGGGTACAGCCCACACTATGATCGGTGCTGGGTACAGCTCACACTACAGTGTGCTGGGTGCAGCCCACACTATGATCTATGCTGGGTACAGTCCACACTATAGACTATGCTGGGTACAGCCCACACTACAATCTGTGCTGGGTACAGCAAAAACTACGATCTATGCTGGATACAGCCCACACTACAGACTATGCTGGGTGCAGCCCACACTACAATCTGTGCTGGGTACATCCCACACTACGATCTATGCTGGGTACAGCCCACACTATGATCTATGCTGGGTACAGCCCACACTAAAATCAGTGCTCGGTACAGCGCACACTATGACCTATACTGGGTACAGCCCACACTACAATCTGTGCTGGGTACAGCCCACACTATGATCTATGCTGGGTACAGCCCACGCTACAATCAGTGCTGGGTACAGCGCACACTATGACCTATACTGGGTACAGCCCACACTACAATCTGTGCTGGGTACACCCCACACTACAATCTGTGCTGGGTACAGCCCACACTACGATCTATGCTGGGTACATCCCACACTAAAATCTGTGCTGGGTACAGCCCACACTACAATCTGTGCTGGGTACAGACCACACTATGATTGGTGCTGGGTACTGCCCACACTATGATTGGTGTTGGGTACAGCCCACACTACAGTTTGTGCTGGGTACAGCCCACACTATGATCGGTGCAGGGTACAGCTCTCTCTACAATCTGTGCTGGGTACAGCCCACACTACAATCTGTGCTGGGTACAGCGCACACTATGATCTATGCTGGGTACAGCCCACACTACAATATGTGCTGGGCACAGCCCACACTACAATCTGTCCTGGGTACAGCCCACACTACAATCTGTGCTGGGTACAGCCCACACTATGATCGGTGCTGGGTACAGCTCACACTACAGTGTGCTGGGTACAGCCCACACTATGATCTATGCTGGGTACAGTCCACACTATGATCTATGCTGGGTACAGTCCACACTATGATCTATGCTGGGTGCAGCCCACACTACAATCTGTGCTTGGTACAGCAAAAACTACGATCTATGCTGGATACTGCCCACACTACAGACTATGCTGGGTGCAGCCCACACTACAATCTGTGCTGGGTACAGCCCACAGTACGATCTATGCTGGGTACAGCCCACACTATGATCTATGCTTGGTACAGCCCACACTATGATCGGTGCTGGGTACAGCTCACGCTACAATCTGTGCTGGGTACAGCCCACATTACAATCTATGCTGGGTACAGCCCACACCACAATGTGTGCTGGGTACAGCCCACACTACAATCTGTGCTGGGTACAACGCACACTATGATCTATGCTGGGTACCGCCCACACTACAATCTGTGCTGGGTACAGCCCACACTATGATAGGTGCTGGGTACAGCTCACACTACAGTGTGCTGGGTACAGCCCACACTATGATCTGTGCTGGGTACAGCAAAAACTACGATCTATACTGGATACAGCCCACACTACAGACTATGCTGGGTACAGCCCACACTACAATCTGTGCTGGGTACAGCCCACACTACGATCTATGCTGGGTACAGCCCAAACTATGATCTATGCTGGGTACAGCCCACACTACAGACTATGCTGGGAACAGCCCACACTACAGTCTGTGCTGGGTACAGCCCACACCACAATCTATGCTGGGTATAGCCCACACTACAGTCTGTGCTGGGTACAGCCCACAGTATGATCTATGCTGGGTACAGCCCACACTACGATCTATGCTGGGTACAGCCCACACTATGATCTATGCTGGGTACAGCCCACACTACAGACTATGCTGGGTACAGCCCACACTACAATCTGTGCTGGGTACAGCGCACACTATGATCTATGCTGGGTACAGCCCATACTATGATCTATGCTGGGTACAGTCCACACTATGATCTATGCTGGGTACAGCCCACACTACAATCTGTGCTGGGTACAGCAAAAACTACGATCTATGCTGGATACAGCCTACACTACAGACTATGCTGGGTACAGCCCACACTACGATCTGTGCTGGGTACAGCCCACACTATGATCTATGCTGTGTACAGCACACACTACAGTCTCTGCTGGGTACAGCCCACACTACAATCTATGCTGGGTATTGCCCACACTACGATCTATGCTGGGTACAGCCCACACTACGATCTATGCTGGGTACAGCCCACACTACGATCTATGCTGGGTACAGTCCACACTACGATCTGTGCTGGGTACAGCCCATACTACCATCTGTGCTGGGTACAGACCACACTAAAATCTATGCTGGGTACAGCCCACACTAAAATCTGTGCTGGGTACAGCCCACACTACAATCTGTGCTGGGTACAGACCACACTATAATTGGTTCTGGGTACAGCCCACACTATGATTGGTGCTGGGTACAGCCCACACTACAGTTTGTGCTGGGTACAGCCCACACTATGATCGGTGCTGGGTACAGCTCACACTACAATCTGTGCTGGGTACAGCCCACATTACAATCTATGCTGCGTACAGCCCACACCACAATCTGTGCTGGGTACAGCTCACTCTACAATCTGAGCTGGTTACAGCCCACACTGCCGTCTATGCTGGGTACAGCCCACACTACAGACTATGCTGGGTACAGCCCACACTACAGTCTATGCTGGGTAGAGCCCACACTACAATCTGTACTGGGTACAGCCCACACCACAATCTATGCTGGGTATAGCCCACACTACAGTCTGTGAGCGGTACAGCCCACAGTATGATCTATGCTGGGTACAGCCCACACTATGATCTATGCTGGGTACAGCCCACACTATGATCTATGCTGGGTACAGCCCACACTACAGACTCTGCTGGGTATAGCCCACACTACAATCTATGCTGGGTATAGCCCACACTACGATCTATGCTGGATACAGCCCACACTACGATCTGTTCTTGGTACAGTCCACACTACAATCTGTGCTGGGTACAGACCACACTAAAATCTGTGCTGGGTACAGCCCACACTAAAATCTGTGCTGGGGACAGCCCACACTACAATCTGTGCTGGGTACATCCCACACTATGATTGGTGCTGGGTACAGCCCACACTATGATTGGTGCTGGGTACATCCCACACTATGATTGGTGCTGGGTACAGCCCACACTACAGTTTGTGCTGGGTACAGCTCACACTACGATCGGTGCTGGGTACAGCCCACATTACAATCTGTGCTGGGTACAGCCCACATTACAATCTATGCTGGGTACAGCCCACACCACAATCTGTGCTGGGTACAGCCCACACTACAATCTGTGCTGGGTACAGCCCACACTACAATCTGTGCTGGGTACAGCAAAAACTACGATCTATGCTGGATACAGCCCACTCTACAGACTATGCTGGGTACAGCCCACACTATGATCTATGCTGGGTACAGCCCACACTACAATCAGTGCTGGGTACAGCGCACACTATGGCCTATACTGGGTACAGCCCGCACTACAATCTGTGCTGGGTACAGCCCACACTACAATCTGTGCTGGGTACAGCCCACACTACTATCTGTGCTGGGTACAGCCCACACTGTGATCGGTGCTCGGTACAGACCACACTAAAATCTGTGCTGGGTACAGCCCACACTACAATCTGTGCTGGGTACAGACCACACTATGATCGGTGCTGGGTACAGCTCACACTACAGTGTGCTGGGTACATCCCACACTATGATTGGTGCTGGGTACAGCCCACACTACAGTTTGTGCTGGGTACAGCTCACACTACGATCGGTGCTGGGTACAGCCCACATTACAATCTGTGCTGGGTACAGCCCACATTACAATCTATGCTGGGTACAGCCCACACCACAATCTGTGCTGGGTACAGCCCACACTACAATCTGTGCTGGGTACAGCCCACACTACAATCTGTGCTGGGTACAGCAAAAACTACGATCTATGCTGGATACAGCCCACTCTACAGACTATGCTGGGTACAGCCCACACTATGATCTATGCTGGGTACAGCCCACACTACAATCAGTGCTGGGTACAGCGCACACTATGGCCTATACTGGGTACAGCCCGCACTACAATCTGTGCTGGGTACAGCCCACACTACAATCTGTGCTGGGTACAGCCCACACTACTATCTGTGCTGGGTACAGCCCACACTGTGATCGGTGCTCGGTACAGACCACACTAAAATCTGTGCTGGGTACAGCCCACACTACAATCTGTGCTGGGTACAGACCACACTATGATCGGTGCTGGGTACAGCTCACACTACAGTGTGCTGGGTACAGCACACACTATGATCTATGCTGGGTACAGCCCACACTATGATCTATGCTGGGTACAGCCCACACCACAATCTGTGCTGGGTACGGCGCACACTATGATCTATGCTGGGTACAGCCCACACTACAATATGTGCTGGGCACAGCCCACACTACAATCTGTGCTGGGTACAGTCCACACTATGATCTATGCTGGGTACAGCCCACACTACAATCTGTGCTGGGTACAGCGCACACTATGATCTATGCTGGGTACAGCCCACACTACGATCTATGCTGGGTACAGTCCACACTACGATCTATGCTGGGTACAGCCCACACTACAATCTGTGCTGGGTACAGCAAAAACTACGATCTATGCTGGATACAGCGCCACACTACAATATGTGCGGGGTACAGCCCACACTATGATCTATGCTGGGTACAGTCCACACTATGATCTATGCTGGGTACAGCCCACACTACAATCTGTGCTGGGTACAGCAAAAACTACGATCTATGCTGGGTACAGCCCACACTACAGACTATGCTGGTTACAGCCCACACTACAATCTGTGCTGTGTACAGCCCACACTACGATCTATGCTGGGTACAGCCCACACTATGATCTATGCTGGGTACAGCCCACACTACAATCAGTGCTGGGTACAGCGCACACTATGACCTATACTGGGTACAGCCCACACTACAATCTGTGCTGGGTACAGCCCACACTATGATCGGTGCTGGGTACAGCTCACAATACAGTCTGTGCTGGGTACAGCGCACACTATGATCTATGCTGGGTATAGCCCACACTACAATATGTGCTGGGTACAGCCCACAATACAATATGTGCTGGACACAGCCCACACTACAATCTGTGCTGGGTACAGCCCACACTACAATCTGTGCTGGGTACAGCCCACACTATGATCGGTGCTGGGTACAGCTCACACTACAGTGTGCTGGGTACAGCCCACACTATGATCTATGCTGGGTACAGTCCACACTATGATCTATGCTGGGTACAGCCCACACTACAATCTGTGCTGGGTACAGCAAAAACTACGATCTAAGCTGGATACAGCCCACACTACAGACTATGCTGGGTACAGCCCACACTATGATCTATGCTGGGTACAGCCCACACTACAATCAGTGCTGGGTACAGCGCACACTATGACCTATACTGGGTACAGCCCACACTACAATCTGTGCTGGGTACACCCCACACTACAATCTGTGCTGGGTGCAGCCCACACTACGATCCATGCTGGGTACAGCCCACACTAAAATCTGTGCTGGGTACAGCCCACACTACAATCTGTGCTGGGTACAGACCACACTATGATTGGTGCTGGGTACAGCCCACACTATGATTGGTGTTGGGTACAGCCCACACTACAGTTTGTGCTGGGTACAGCCCACACTATTATCGGTGCTGGGTACAGCTCACACTACAATCTGTGCTGGGAACAGCCCACATTACAATCTATGCTGCGTACAGCCCACACCACAATCTGTGCTGGGTACAGCCCACACTACAATCTGTGCTGGGTACAACGCACACTATGATCTATGCTGGGTACAGCCCACACTACAATCTGTGCTGGGTACAGCCCACACTGTGATCGGTGCTGGGTACAGCTCACACTACAGAGTGCTGGGTACAGCCCACACTATGATCTGTGCTGGGTACAGCAAAAACTACGATCTATGCTGGATACAGCCCACACTACAGACTATGCTGGGTACAGCCCACACTACAATCTGTGCTGGGTACAGCCCACACTACGATCTATGCTGGGTACAGCCCACACTATGATCTATGCTGGGTACAGCCCACACTACAGACTATGCTAGGTACAGCCCACACTACAGTCTGTGCTGGGTACAGCCCACACCACAATCTATGCTGGGTACAGCCCACACTACGATATATGCTGGGTACAGCCCACACTACGATATATGCTGGGTTCAGTCCACACTACGATCTGTGCTGGGTACAGCCCATACTAATCTGTGCTGGGTACAGACCACATTAAAATCTGTGCTGGGTACAGCCCACACTAAAATCTGTGCTGGGTACAGCCCACACTACAATTTGTGCTGGGTACCGACCACACTATGATTGGTGCTGGGTACAGCCCACACTATGATTGGTGCTGGGTACAGCCCACACTACAGTTTGTGCTGGGTACAGCCCACACTATGATCGGTGCTGGGTACAGCTCTCACTACAATCTGTGCAGGGTACAGCCCACATTACAATCTATGCTGGGTACAGCCCACACCCCATTCCTGCTGGGTACAGCCCACACTACAATCTGTGCTGGGTACAGCGCACACTATGATCTATGCTGGGTACAGCCCACACTACAATATGTGCTGGGCACAGCCCACACTACAATCTGTGCTGGGTACAGCCCACACTACAATCTGTGCTGGGTACAGCCCACACTATGATCGGTGCTGGGTACAGCTCACACTACAGTGTGCTGGGTACAGCCCACACTATGATCTATGCTGGGTACAGTCCACACTATGATCTATGCTGGGTACAGCCCACACTACAATCTGTGCTGGGTACAGCAAAAACTACGATCTATGCTGGATACAGCCCACACTACAGACTATGCTGGGTGCAGCCCACACTACAATCTGTGCTGGGTACAGCCCACACTACAATCTATGCTGGGTACAGCCCACACTATGATCTATGCTGGGTACAGCCCACACTAAAATCAGTGCTGGGTACAGCGCACACTATGACCTATACTGGGTACAGCCCACACTACAATCTGTGCTGGGTACAGCCCACACTACAATCTGTGCTGGGTACAGCCCACACTATGATCTATGCTGGGTACAGCCCTCACTACAATCAGTGCTGGGTACAGCGCACACTATGACCTATACTGGGTACAGCCCACACTACAATCTGTGCTGGGTATTGCCCACTCTACGATCTATGCTGGGTACAGCCCACACTACGATCTATGCTGGGTACAGCCCACACTACGATCTATGCTGGGTACAGTCCACACTACGATCTGTGCTGGGTACAGCCCATACTACCATCTGTGCTGGGTACAGCCCACACTACAATCTGTGCTGGGTACAGCAAAAACTACGATCTAAGCTGGATACAGCCCACACTACAGACTATGCTGGGTACAGCCCACACTATGATCTATGCTGGGTACAGCCCACACTACAATCAGTGCTGGGTACAGCGCACACTATGACCTATACTGGGTACAGCCCACACTACAATCTGTGCTGGGTGCACCCCACACTACAATCTGTGCTGGGTGCAGCCCACACTACGATCTATGCTGGGTACAGCCCACACTAAAATCTGTGCTGGGTACAGCCCACACTACAATCTGTGCTGGGTACAGACCACACTATGATTGGTGCTGGGTACAGCCCACACTATGATTGGTGTTGGGTACAGCCCACACTACAGTTTGTGCTGGGTACAGCCCACACTATTATCGGTGCTGGGTACAGCTCACACTACAATCTGTGCTGGGTACAGCCCACATTACAATCTATGCTGCGTACAGCCCACACCACAATCTGTGCTGGGTACAGCCCACACTACAATCTGTGCTGGGTACAACGCACACTATGATCTATGCTGGGTACAGCCCACACTACAATCTGTGCTGGGTACAGCCCACACTGTGATCGGTGCTGGGTACAGCTCACACTACAGAGTGCTGGGTACAGCCCACACTATGATCTGTGCTGGGTACAGCAAAAACTACGATCTATGCTGGATACAGCCCACACTACAGACTATGCTGGGTACAGCCCACACTACAATCTGTGCTGGGTACAGCCCACACTACGATCTATGCTGGGTACAGCCCACACTATGATCTATGCTGGGTACAGCCCACACTACAGACTATGCTGGGTACAGCCCACACTACAGTCTGTGCTGGGTACAGCCCACACCACAATCTCTGCTGGGTACAGCCCACACTACGATATATGCTGGGTACAGCCCACACTACGATATATGCTGGGTTCAGTCCACACTACGATCTGTGCTGGGTACAGCCCATACTAATCTGTGCAGGGTACAGACCACACTAAAATCTGTGCTGGGTACAGCCCACACTAAAATCTGTGCTGGGTACAGCCCAACTACAATTTGTGCTGGGTACCGACCACACTATGATTGGTGCTGGGTACAGCCCACACTATGATTGGTGCTGGGTACAGCCCACACTACAGTTTGTGCTGGGTACAGCCCACTCTATGATCGGTGCTGGGTACAGCTCTCACTACAATCTGTGCTGGGTACAGCCCACATTACAATCTATGCTGGGTACAGCCCACACCCCATTCCTGCTGGGTACAGCCCACACTACAATCTGTGCTGGGTACAGCCCACACTACAATCTGTGCTGGGTACAGCGCACACTATGATCTATGCTGGGTACAGCCCACACTACAATATGTACTGGGCACAGCCCACACTACAATCTGTGCTGGGTACAGCCCACACTACAATCTGTGCTGGGTACAGCCCACACTACAATCTGTGCTGGGTACAGCTCACACTATGATCGGTGCTGGGTACAGCTCACACTACAGTGTGCTGAGTACAGCCCACACTATGATCTATGCTGGGTACAGTCCACACTATGATCTATGCTGGGTACAGCCCACACTACAATCTGTGCTGGGTACAGCAAAAACTACGATCTATGCTGGATACAGCCCACACTTCAGACTATGCTGGGTGCAGCCCACACTACAATCTGTGCTGGGTACAGCCCACACTACGATCTATGCTGGGTACAGCCCACACTATGATCTATGCTGGGTACAGCCCACACTAAAATCAGTGCTGGGTACAGCGCACACTATGACCTATACTGGGTACAGCCCACACTACAATCTGTGCTGGGTACAGCCCACACTACAATCTGTGCTGGGTACAGCCCACACTATGATCTATGCTGGGTACAGCCCTCACTACAATCAGTGCTGGGTACAGCGCACACTATGACCTATACTGGGTACAGCCCACACTACAATCTGTGCTGGGTATTGCCCACACTACGATCTATGCTGGGTACAGCCCACACTACGATCTATGCTGGGTACAGCCCACACTACGATCTATGCTGGGTACAGTCCACACTACGATCTGTGCTGGGTACAGCCCATACTACCATCTGTGCTGGGTACAGCCCACACTACAATCTGTGCTGGGTACAGCAAAAACTACGATCTAAGCTTGATACAGCCCACACTACAGACTATGCTGGGTACAGCCCACACTATGATCTATGCTGGGTACAGCCCACACTACAATCAGTGCTGGGTACAGCGCACACTATGACCTATACTGGGTACAGCCCACACTACAATCTGTGCTGGGTACACCCCACACTACAATCTGAGCTGGGTGCAGCCCACACTACGATCTATGCTGGGTACAGCCCACACTAAAATCTGTGCTGGGTACAGCCCACACTACAATCTGTGCTGGGTACAGACCACACTATGATTGGTGCTGGGTACAGCCCACACTATGATTGGTGTTGGGTACAGCCCACACTACAGTTTGTGCTGGGTACAGCCCACACTATTATCGGTGCTGGGTACAGCTCACACTACAATCTGTGCTGGGTACAGCCCACATTACAATCTATGCTGCGTACAGCCCACACCACAATCTGTGCTGGGTACAGCCCACACTACAATCTGTGCTGGGTACAACGCACACTATGATCTATGCTGGGTACAGCCCACACTACAATCTGTGCTGGGTACAGCCCACACTGTGATCGGTGCTGGGTACAGCTCACACTACAGAGTGCTGGGTACAGCCCACACTATGATCTGTGCTGGGTACAGCAAAAACTACGATCTATGCTGGATACAGCCCACACTACAGACTATGCTGGGTACAGCCCACACTACAATCTGTGCTGGGTACAGCCCACACTACGATCTATGCTGGGTACAGCCCACACTATGATCTATGCTGGGTACAGCCCACACTACAGACTATGCTGGGTACAGCCCACACTACAGTCTGTGCTGGGTACAGCCCACACCACAATCTCTGCTGGGTACAGCCCACACTACGATATATGCTGGGTACAGCCCACACTACGATATATGCTGGGTTCAGTCCACACTACGATCTGTGCTGGGTACAGCCCATACTAATCTGTGCAGGGTACAGACCACACTAAAATCTGTGCTGGGTACAGCCCACACTAAAATCTGTGCTGGGTACAGCCCAACTACAATTTGTGCTGGGTACCGACCACACTATGATTGGTGCTGGGTACAGCCCACACTATGATTGGTGCTGGGTACAGCCCACACTACAGTTTGTGCTGGGTACAGCCCACTCTATGATCGGTGCTGGGTACAGCTCTCACTACAATCTGTGCTGGGTACAGCCCACATTACAATCTATGCTGGGTACAGCCCACACCCCATTCCTGCTGGGTACAGCCCACACTACAATATGTGCTGGGTACAGCCCACACTACAATCTGTGCTGGGTACAGCCCACACTACAATCTGTGCTGGGTACAGCCCACACTACAATCTGTGCTGGGTACAGCCCACACTATGATTGGTGCTGGGTACAGCCCACACTATGATTGGTGCTGGGTACAGCCCACACTATGATTGGTGCTGCGTACAGCCCACACTACAGTTTGTGCTGGGTACAGCTCACACTACGATCGGTGCTGGGTACAGCCCACACTATGATCTATGCTGGGTACAGCCCACACTACAATATGTGCTGGGCACAGCCCACACTACAATCTGTGCTGGGTACAGCCCACACTACAATCTGTGCTGGGTACAGCCCTCACTATGATCGGTGCTGGGTACAGCTCACACTACAGTGTGCTGGGTACAGCCCACACTATGATCTATGCTGGGTACAGTCCACACTATGATCTATGCTGGGTACAGCCCACACTACAATCTGTGCTGGGTACAGCAAAAACTACGATCTATGCTGGATACAGCCCACACTACAGACTATGCTGGGTGCAGCCCACACTACAATCTGTGCTGGGTACAGCCCACACTACGATCTATGCTGGGTACAGCCCACACTATGATCTATGCTGGGTACAGCCCACACTAAAATCAGTGCTGGGTACAGCGCACACTATGACCTATACTGGGTACAGCCCACACTACAATCTGTGCTGGGTACAGCCCACACTACAATCTGTGCTGGGTACAGCCCACACTATGATCTATGCTGGGTACAGCCCTCACTACAATCAGTGCTGGGTACAGCGCACACTATGACCTATACTGGGTACAGCCCACACTACAATCTGTGCTGGGTATTGCCCACACTACGATCTATGCTGGGTACAGCCCACACTACGATCTATGCTGGGTACAGCCCACACTACGATCTATGCTGGGTACAGTCCACACTACGATCTGTGCTGGGTACAGCCCATACTACCATCTGTGCTGGGTACAGACCACACTAAAATCTGTGCTGGGTACAGTCCACACTATGATCTATGCTGGGTACAGCCCACACTACAATCTGTGCTGGGTACAGCCCACACTATGATCGGTGCTGGGTACAGCTCACACTACAGTGTGCTGGGTACAGCCCACACTATGATCTATGCTGGGTACAGTCCACACTATGATCTATGCTGGATACAGCCCACACTACAGACTATGCTGGGTGCAGCCCACACTACAATCAGAGCTGGGTACAGACCACACTACGATCTATGCTGGGTACAGCCCACACTATGATCTATGCTGGGTACAGCCCAGACTAAAATCAGTGCTGGGTACAGCGCACACTATGACCTATACTGGGTACAGCCCACACTACAATCTGTGCTGGGTACAGCCCACACTACAATCTGTGCTGGGTACAGCCCACACTATGATCTATGCTGGGTACAGCCCACACTACAATCAGTGCTGGGAAAAGCGTACACTATGACCTATACTGGGTACAGCCCACACTACAATCTGTGCTGGGTACACCCCACACTACAATCTGTGCTGGGTACAGCCCACACTACGATCTATGCTGGGTACAGCCCACACTAAAATCTGTGCTGGGTACAGCCCACACTACAATCTGTGCTGGGTACAGACCACACTATGATTGGTGCTGGGTACAGCCCACACTATGATTGGTGTTGGGTACAGCCCACACTACAGTTTGTGCTGGGTACAGCCCACACTATGATCGGTGCTGGGTATAGCTCACGCTACAATCTGTGCTGGGTACAGCCCACATTACAATCTATGCTGGGTACAGCCCACACCACAATGTGTGCTGGGTACAGCCCACACTACAATCTGTGCTGGGTACAACGCACACTATGATCTATGCTGGGTACCGCCCACACTACAATCTGTGCTGGGTACAGCCCACACTATGATAGGTGCTGGGTACAGCTCACACTACAGTGTGCTGGGTCCAGCCCACACTATGATCTGTGCTGGGTACAGCAAAAACTACGATCTATACTGGATACAGCCCACACTACAGACTATGCTGGGTACAGCCCACACTACAATCTGTACTGGGTACAGCCCACACTACAATCTATGCTGGGTACAGCCCACACTATGATCTATGCTGGGTACAGTCCACACTATGATCTATGCTGGGTACAGCCCACACTACAATCTGTGCTGGGTACAGCAAAAACTACGATCTATGCTGGATACAGCCCACACTACAGACTATGCTGGGTACAGCCCACACTACAATCTGTGCTGGGTACAGCCCACACTACGATCTATGCTGGGTACAGCCCACACTATGATCTATGCTGGGTACAGCCCACACTACAGACTATGCTGGGTACAGCCCACACTACAGTCTGTGCTGGGTACAGCCCACACCACAATCTCTGCTGGGTACAGCCCACACTACGATATATGCTGGGTACAGCCCACACTACGATATATGCTGGGTTCAGTCCACACTACGATCTGTGCTGGGTACAGCCCATACTAATCTGTGCAGGGTACAGACCACACTAAAATCTGTGCTGGGTACAGCCCACACTAAAATCTGTGCTGGGTACAGCCCAACTACAATTTGTGCTGGGTACCGACCACACTATGATTGGTGCTGGGTACAGCCCACACTATGATTGGTGCTGGGTACAGCCCACACTACAGTTTGTGCTGGGTACAGCCCACTCTATGATCGGTGCTGGGTACAGCTCTCACTACAATCTGTGCTGGGTACAGCCCACATTACAATCTATGCTGGGTACAGCCCACACTACAATATGTGCTGGGCACAGCCCACACTACAATCTGTGCTGGGTACAGCCCACACTACAATCTGTGCTGGGTACAGCCCACACTATGATCGGTGCTGGGTACAGCTCACACTGCAGTGTGCTGGGTACAGCCCACACTATGATCTATGCTGGGTACAGTCCACACTATGATCTATGCTAGGTACAGCCCACACTACAATCTGTGCTGGGTACAGCAAAAACTACGATCTATGATGGATACAGCCCACACTTCAGACTATGCTGGGTGCAGCCCACACTACAATCTGTGCTGGGTACAGCCCACACTACGATCTATGCTGGGTACAGCCCACACTATGATCTATGCTGGGTACAGCCCACACTAAAATCAGTGCTGGGTACAGCGCACACTATGACCTATACTGGGTACAGCCCACACTACAATCTGTGCTGGGTACAGCCCACACTACAATCTGTGCTGGGTACAGCCCACACTATGATCTATGCTGGGTACAGCCCTCACTACAATCAGTGCTGGGTACAGCGCACACTATGACCTATACTGGGTACAGCCCACACTACAATCTGTGCTGGGTATTGCCCACACTACGATCTATGCTGGGTACAGCCCACACTACGATCTATGCTGGGTACAGCCCACACTACGACCTATGCTGGGTACAGTCCACACTGCGATCTGTGCTGGGTACAGCCCATACTACCATCTGTGCTGGGTACAGACCACACTAAAATCTGTGCTGGGTACAGTCCACACTATGATCTATGCTGGGTACAGCCCACACTACAATCTGTGCTGGGTACAGCCCACACTATGATCGGTGCTGGGTACAGCTCACACTACAGTGTGCTGGGTACAGCCCACACTATGATCTATGCTGGGTACAGTCCACACTATGATCTATGCTGGGTGCAGCCCACACTACAATCTGTGCTGGGTACAGCAAAAACTACGATCTATGCTGGATACAGCCCACACTACTGACTATGCTGGGTGCAGCCCACACTACAATCTGTGCTGGGTATAGCCCACACTACAGTCTATGCTGGGTACAGTCCACACTACAATCTGTGCTGGGTACAGCCCATTCTACAATCTATGCTGGGTACAGCCCAGACTAAAATCAGTGCTGGGTACAGCGCACACTATGACCTATACTGGGTACAGCCCACACTACAATCTGTGCTGGGTACAGCCCACACTACAATCTGTGCTGGGTACAGCCCACACTATGATCTATGCTGGGTACAGCCCACACTACAATCAGTGCTGGGTACAGCGCACACTATGACCTATACTGGGTACAGCCCACACTACAATCTGTGCTGGGTACACCCCACACTACAATCTGTGCTGGGTACAGCCCACACTACGATCTATGCTGGGTACAGCCCACACTAAAATCTGTGCTGGGTACAGCCCACACTACAATCTGTGCTGGGTACAGACCACACTATGATTGGTGCTGGGTACAGCCCACACTATGATTGGTGTTGGGTACAGCCCACACTACAGTTTGTGCTGGGTACAGCCCACACTATGATCGGTGCTGGGTATAGCTCACGCTACAATCTGTGCTGGGTACAGCCCACATTACAATCTATGCTGGGTACAGCCCACACCACAATGTGTGCTGGGTACAGCCCACACTACAATCTGTGCTGGGTACAACGCACACTATGATCTATGCTGGGTACCGCCCACACTACAATCTGTGCTGGGTACAGCTCACACTATGATAGGTGCTGGGTACAGCTCACACTACAGTGTGCTGGGTCCAGCCCACACTATGATCTGTGCTGGGTACAGCAAAAACTACGATCTATACTGGATACAGCCCACACTACAGACTATGCTGGGTACAGCCCACACTACAATCTGTACTGGGTACAGCCCACACTACGATCTATGCTGGGTACAGCCCAAACTATGATCTATGCTGGGTACAGCCCACACTACAGACTATGCTGGGAACAGCCCACACTACAGTCTGTGCTGGGTACAGCCCACACCACAATCTATGCTGGGTATAGCCCACACTACAGTCTGTGCTGGGTACAGCCCACAGTATGATCTATGCTGGGTACAGCCCACACTATGATCTATGCTGGGTACAGCACACACTACAGTCTCTGCTGGGTACAGCCCACTCTACAATCTATGCTAGATATAGCCCACACTACGATCTATGCTGGGTACAGCCCACACTACGATCTTTGCTGGGTAGAGCCCACTCTACGATCTATGCTGGGTACAGTCCACACTACGATCTGTGCTGGGTACAGCCCATACTACCATCTGTGCTGGGTACAGACCACACTAAAATCTGTGCTGGGTACAGCCCACACTAAAATCTGTGCTGGGTACAGCCCACACTACAATCTGTGCTGGGTACAGACCACACTATGATTGGTGCTGGGTACAGCCCACACTATGATTGGTGCTGGGTACAGCCCACACTACAGTTTGTGCTGGGTACAGCCCACACTATGATCGGTGCTGGGTACAGCTCGCACTACAATCTGTGCTGGGTACAGCCCACATTACAATCTATGCTGCATACAGCCCACACCACAATCTGTGCTGGGTACAGCCCACACTACAATCTGTGCTGGGTACAGCGCACACTACAATCTGTGCTGGGTACAGCCCACACTATGATCGGTGCTGGGTACAGCTCACACTACAGTGTGCTGAGTACAGCCCACACTATGATCTATGCTGGGTACAGTCCACACTATGATCTATGCTGGGTACAGCCCACACTACAGACTATGCTGGGTACAGCCCACACTACAATCTGTGCTGGGTACAGCGCACAATATGATCTATGCTGGGTACAGCCCACACTATGATCTATGCTGGGTACAGTCCACGCTATGATCTATGCTGGGTACAGCCCACACTACAATCTGTGCTGGGTACAGCAAAAACTACGATCTATGCTGGATACAGCCTACACTACAGACTATGCTGGGTACAGCCCACACTACGATCTGTGCTGGGTACAGCCCACAGTATGATCTATGCTGGGTACAGCACACACTACAGTCTCTGCTGGGTACAGCCCACACTACAATCTATGCTGGGTATAGCCCACACTACGATCTATGCTGGGTACAGCCCACACTACGATCTATGCTGGGTACAGCCCACACTACGATCTATGCTGGGTACAGTCCACACTACGATCTGTGCTGGGTACAGCCCATACTACCATCTGTGCTGGGTACAGACCACACGAAAATCTGTGCTGGGTACAGCCCACACTAAAATCTGTGCTGGGTACAGCCCACACTACAATCTGTGCTGGGTACAGACCACACTATGATTGGTTTTGGGTACAGCCCACACTATGATTGGTGCTGGGTACAGCCCACTCTACAGTTTGTGCTGGGTACACCCCACACTATGATCGGTGCTGGGTACAGCCCACACTACGATCTATGCTGGGTACAGCCCACACTATGATCTATGCTGGGTACAGCCCACACTACAGACTATGCTGGGTACAGCCCACACTACAATCTGTGCTGGGTACAGCGCACAATATGATCTATGCTGGGTACAGCCCACACTATGATCTATGCTGGGTACAGTCCACGCTATGATCTATGCTGGGTACAGCCCACACTACAATCTGTGCTGGGTACAGCAAAAACTACGATCTATGCTGGATACAGCCTACACTACAGACTATGCTGGGTACAGCCCACACTACGATCTGTGCTGGGTACAGCCCACACTATGATCTATGCTGGGTACAGCACACACTACAGTCTCTGCTGGGTACAGCCCACACTACAATCTATGCTGGGTATAGCCCACACTACGATCTATGCTGGGTACCGCCCACACTACGATCTATGCTGGGTACAGCCCACACTACGATCTATGCTGGGTACAGTCCACACTACGATCTGTGCTGGGTACAGCCCATACTACCATCTGTGCTGGGTACAGACCACACGAAAATCTGTGCTGGGTACAGCCCACACTAAAATCTGTGCTGGGTACAGCCCACACTACAATCTGTGCTGGGTACAGACCACACTATGATTGGTTTTGGGTACAGCCCACACTATGATTGGTGCTGGGTACAGCCCACACTACAGTTTGTGCTGGGTACACCCCACACTATGATCGGTGCTGGGTACAGCTCACACTACAATCTGTGCTGGGTACAGCCCACATTACAATCTATGCTGCGTACAGCCCACACCACAATCTGTGCTGGGTACAGCCCACACTACAATCTGTGCTGGGTACAGCGCACACTATGATCTATGCTGGGTACAGCCCACACTACAATATGTGCTGGGCACAGCCCACACTACAATCTGTGCTGGGTACAGCCCACACTACAATCTGTACTGGGTACAGCCCACACTATGATCGGTGCTGGGTAAAGCTCACACTACAGTGTGCTGAGTACAGCCCACACTATGATCTATGCTGGGTACAGTCCACACTATGATCTATGCTGGGTACAGCCCACACTACGATCTGTGCTGGGTACAGCAAAAACTACGATCTATGCTGGATACAGCCCACACTACAGACTATGCTGGGTACAGCCCACACTACAATCTGTGCTGGGTACAGCCCACACTACGATCTATGCTGGGTACAGCCCACACTATGATCTATGCTGGGTACAGCCCACACTACTGACTATGCTGGGTACAGCCCACACTACAATCTGTGCTGGGTACAGCGCACACTATGATCTATGCTGGGTACAGCCCACACTATGATCTATGCTGGGTACAGTCCACACTATGATCTATGCTGGGTACAGCCCACACTACAATCTGTGCTGGGTACAGCAAAAACTACGATCTATGCTGGATACAGCCTACACTACAGACTATGCTGGGTACAGCCCACACTATGATCTATGCTGGGTACAGCCCACACTAAAATCAGTGCTGGGTACAGCGCACACTATGACCTATACTGGGTACAGCCCACACTACAATCTGTGCTGGGTACAGCCCACACTATGATCTATGCTGGGTACAGCCCTCACTACAATCAGTGCTGGGTACAGCGCACACTATGACCTATACTGGGTACAGCCCACACTACAATCTGTGCTGGGTATTGCCCACACTACGATCTATGCTGGGTACAGCCCACACTACGATCTATGCTGGGTACAGCCCACACTACGACCTATGCTGGGTACAGTCCACACTACGATCTGTGCTGGGTACAGCCCATACTACCATCTGTGCTGGGTACAGACCACACTAAAATCTGTGCTGGGTACAGTCCACACTATGATCTATGCTGGGTACAGCCCACACTACAATCTGTGCTGGGTACAGCCCACACTATGATCGGTGCTGGGTACAGCTCACACTACAGTGTGCTGGGTACAGCCCACACTATGATCTATGCTGGGTACAGTCCACACTATGATCTATGCTGGGTGCAGCCCACACTACAATCTGTGCTGGGTACAGCAAAAACTACGATCTATGCTGGATACAGCCCACACTACAGACTATGCTGGGTGCAGCCCACACTACAATCTGTGCTGGGTACAGACCACACTACGATCTATGCTGGGTACAGCCCACACTATGATCTATGCTGGGTACAGCCCAGACTAAAATCAGTGCTGGGTACAGCGCACACTATGACCTATACTGGGTACAGCCCACACTACAATCTGTGCTGGGTACAGCCCACACTACAATCTGTGCTGGGTACAGCCCACACTATGATCTATGCTGGGTACAGCCCACACTACAATCAGTGCTGGGTACAGCGCACACTATGACCTATACTGGGTACAGCCCACACTACAATCTGTGCTGGGTACACCCCACACTACAATCTGTGCTGGGTACAGCCCACACTACGATCTATGCTGGGTACAGCCCACACTAAAATCTGTGCTGGGTACAGCCCACACTACAATCTGTGCTGGGTACAGACCACACTATGATTGGTGCTGGGTACAGCCCACACTATGATTGGTGTTGGGTACAGCCCACACTACAGTTTGTGCTGGGTACAGCCCACACTATGATCGGTGCTGGGTATAGCTCACGCTACAATCTGTGCTGGGTACAGCCCACATTACAATCTATGCTGGGTACAGCCCACACCACAATGTGTGCTGGGTACAGCCCACACTACAATCTGTGCTGGGTACAACGCACACTATGATCTATGCTGGGTACCGCCCACACTACAATCTGTGCTGGGTACAGCCCACACTATGATAGGTGCTGGGTACAGCTCACACTACAGTGTGCTGGGTCCAGCCCACACTATGATCTGTGCTGGGTACAGCAAAAACTACGATCTATACTGGATACAGCCCACACTACAGACTATGCTGGGTACAGCCCACACTACAATCTGTACTGGGTACAGCCCACACTACGATCTATGCTGGGTACAGCCCAAACTATGATCTATGCTGGGTACAGCCCACACTACAGACTATGCTGGGAACAGCCCACTCTACAGTCTGTGCTGGGTACAGCCCACACCACAATCTATGCTGGGTATAGCCCACACTACAGTCTGTGCTGGGTACAGCCCACAGTATGATCTATGCTGGGTACAGCCCACACTATGATCTATGCTGGGTACAGCACACACTACAGTCTCTGCTGGGTACAGCCCACACTACAATCTATGCTAGATATAGCCCACACTACGATCTATGCTGGGTACAGCCCACACTACGATCTATGCTGGGTAGAGCCCACTCTACGATCTATGCTGGGTACAGCCCATACTACCATCTGTGCTGGGTACAGACCACACTAAAATCTGTGCTGGGTACAGCCCACACTAAAATCTGTGCTGGGTACAGCCCACACTACAATCTGTGCTGGGTACAGACCACACTATGATTGGTGCTGGGTACAGCCCACACTATGATTGGTGCTGGGTACAGCCCACACTACAGTTTGTGCTGGGTACAGCCCACACTATGATCGGTGCTGGGTACAGCTCGCACTACAATCTGTGCTGGGTACAGCCCACATTACAATCTATGCTGCATACAGCCCACACCACAATCTGTGCTGGGTACAGCCCACACTACAATCTGTGCTGGGTACAGCGCACACTACAATCTGTGCTGGGTACAGCCCACACTATGATCGGTGCTGGGTACAGCTCACACTACAGTGTGCTGAGTACAGCCCACACTATGATCTATGCTGGGTACAGTCCACACTATGATCTATGCTGGGTACAGCCCACACTACGATCTGTGCTGGGTACAGCAAAAACTACGATCTATGCTGGATACAGCCCACACTACAGACTATGCTGGGTACAGCCCACACTACAATCTGTGCTGGGTACAGCCCACACTACGATCTATGCTGGGTACAGCCCACTCTATGATCTATGCTGGGTACAGCCCACACTACAGACTATGCTGGGTACAGCCCACACTACAATCTGTGCTGGGTACAGCGCACAATATGATCTATGCTGGGTACAGCCCACACTATGATCTATGCTGGGTACAGTCCACGCTATGATCTATGCTGGGTACAGCCCACACTACAATCTGTGCTGGGTACAGCAAAAACTACGATCTATGCTGGATACAGCCTACACTACAGACTATGCTGGGTACAGCCCACACTACGATCTGTGCTGGGTACAGCCCACAGTATGATCTATGCTGGGTACAGCACACACTACAGTCTCTGCTGGGTACAGCCCACACTACAATCTATGCTGGGTATAGCCCACACTACGATCTATGCTGGGTACAGCCCACACTACGATCTATGCTGGGTACAGCCCACACTACGATCTATGCTGGGTACAGTCCACACTACGATCTGTGCTGGGTACAGCCCATACTACCATCTGTGCTGTGTACAGACCACACGAAAATCTGTGCTGGGTACAGCCCACACTAAAATCTGTGCTGGGTACAGCCCACACTACAATCTGTGCTGGGTACAGACCACACTATGATTGGTTTTGGGTACAGCCCACACTATGATTGGTGCTGGGTACAGCCCACTCTACAGTTTGTGCTGGGTACACCCCACACTATGATCGGTGCTGGGTACAGCCCACACTACGATCTATGCTGGGTACAGCCCACACTATGATCTATGCTGGGTACAGCCCACACTACAGACTATGCTGGGTACAGCCCACACTACAATCTGTGCTGGGTACAGCGCACAATATGATCTATGCTGGGTACAGCCCACACTATGATCTATGCTGGGTACAGTCCACGCTATGATCTATGCTGGGTACAGCCCACACTACAATCTGTGCTGGGTACAGCAAAAACTACGATCTATGCTGGATACAGCCTACACTACAGACTATGCTGGGTACAGCCCACACTACGATCTGTGCTGGGTACAGCCCACACTATGATCTATGCTGGGTACAGCACACACTACAGTCTCTGCTGGGTACAGCCCACACTACAATCTATGCTGGGTATAGCCCACACTACGATCTATGCTGGGTACCGCCCACACTACGATCTATGCTGGGTACAGCCCACACTACGATCTATGCTGGGTACAGTCCACACTACGATCTGTGCTGGGTACAGCCCATACTACCATCTGTGCTGGGTACAGACCACACGAAAATCTGTGCTGGGTACAGCCCACACTAAAATCTGTGCTGGGTACAGCCCACACTACAATCTGTGCTGGGTACAGACCACACTATGATTGGTTTTGGGTACAGCCCACACTATGATTGGTGCTGGGTACAGCCCACACTACAGTTTGTGCTGGGTACACCCCACACTATGATCGGTGCTGGGTACAGCTCACACTACAATCTGTGCTGGGTACAGCCCACATTACAATCTATGCTGCGTACAGCCCACACCACAATCTGTGCTGGGTACAGCCCACACTACAATCTGTGCTGGGTACAGCGCACACTATGATCTATGCTGGGTACAGCCCACACTACAATATGTGCTGGGCACAGCCCACACTACAATCTGTGCTGGGTACAGCCCACACTACAATCTGTACTGGGTACAGCCCACACTATGATCGGTGCTGGGTAAAGCTCACACTACAGTGTGCTGAGTACAGCCCACACTATGATCTATGCTGGGTACAGTCCACACTATGATCTATGCTGGGTACAGCCCACACTACGATCTGTGCTGGGTACAGCAAAAACTACGATCTATGCTGGATACAGCCCACACTACAGACTATGCTGGGTACAGCCCACACTACAATCTGTGCTGGGTACAGCCCACACTACGATCTATGCTGGGTACAGCCCACACTATGATCTATGCTGGGTACAGCCCACACTACTGACTATGCTGGGTACAGCCCACACTACAATCTGTGCTGGGTACAGCGCACACTATGATCTATGCTGGGTACAGCCCACACTATGATCTATGCTGGGTACAGTCCACACTATGATCTATGCTGGGTACAGCCCACACTACAATCTGTGCTGGGTACAGCAAAAACTACGATCTATGCTGGATACAGCCTACACTACAGACTATGCTGGGTACAGCCCACACTACGATCTGTGCTGGGTACAGCCCACACTATGATCTATGCTGGGTACAGCCTACACTAAAATCAGTGCTGGGTACAGCGCACACTATGACCTATACTGGGTACAGCCCACACTACAATCTGTGCTGGGTACAGCCCACACTACAATCTGTGCTGGGTACAGCCCACACTATGATCGGTGCTGGGTACAGCTCACAATACAGTCTGTGCTGGGTACAGCCCACACTATAATCTGTGCTGTGTACAGCCCACACTACGATCTATGCTGGGTTCAGTCCACACTACGATCTGTGCTGGGTACAGCCCATACTACAATCTGTGCTGGGTACAGACCACACTAAAATCTGTGCTGGGTACAGCAAAAACTACGATCTATGCTGGATACAGCCCACACTACAGACTATGCTGGGTGCAGCCCACACTACAATCTGTGCTGGGTACAGCCCAAACTACGATCTATGCTGGGTACAGCCCACACTATGAACTATGCTGGGTACAGCCCACACTACAGACTATGCTGGGTACAGCCCACACTACAATCTGTGCTGGGTACAGCGCACACTATGATCTATGCTGGGTACAGCCCACACTATGATCTATGCTGGGTACAGTCCACACTAAAATCTATGCTGGGTACAGCCCACAATACAATCTGTGCTGGGTACAGCCCACACTACAATCTGTGCTGGGTACAGCCCACACTATGATCGGTGCTGGGTACAGCTCACACTACAGTGTGCTGGGTACAGCCCACACTATGATCTATGCTGGGTACAGTCCACACTATGATCTATGCTGGGTACAGCCCACACTACAATCTGTGCTGGGTACAGCAAAAACTACGATCTATGCTGGATACAGCCCACACTACAGACTATGCTGGGTGCAGACCTCACTACAATCTGTGCTGGGTACAGCCCACACTACGATCTATGCTGGGTACAGCCCACACTATGATCTATGCTGGGTACAGCCCACACTACAGACTATGCTGGGTACAGCCCACACTACAATCTGTGCTGGGTACAGCGCACACTATGATCTATGCTGGGTACAGCCCACACTATGATCTATGCTGGGTACAGTCCACACTATGATCTATGCTGGGTACAGCCCACACTACAATCTGTGCTGGGTACAGCAAAAACTACGATCTATGCTGGATACAGCCCACACTACAGACTATGCTGGGTACAGCCCACACTACAATCTGTGCTGTGTACAGACCACACTATGATTGGTGCTGGGTACAGCCCACACTACAATCTGTGCTGGGTACAGACCACACTATGATTGGTGCTGGGTACAGCCCACACTATGATTGGTGTTGGGTACAGCCCACACTACAGTTTGTGCTGGGTACAGCCCACACTACGATCGGTGCTGGGTACAGCTCACGCTACAATCTGTGCTGGGTACAGCCCACATTACAATCTATGCTGGGTACAGCCCACACCACAATGTGTGCTGGGTACAGCCCACACTACAATCTGTGCTGGGTACAACGCACACTATGATCTATGCTGGGTACCGCCCACACTACAATCTGTGCTGGGTACAGCCCACACTATGATCGGTGCTGGGTACAGCTCACACTACAATCTGTGCTGGGTACAGCAAAAACTACGATCTATGCTGGATACAGCCCACACTACAGACTATGCTGGGTACAGCCCACACTACAATCTGTGCTGGGTACAGCGCACAATATGATCTATGCTGGGTACAGCCCACACTATGATCTATGCTGGGTACAGTCCACGCTATGATCTATGCTGGGTACAGCCCACACTACAATCTGTGCTGGGTACAGCAAAAACTACGATCTATGCTGGATACAGCCTACACTACAGACTATGCTGGGTACAGCCCACACTACGATCTGTGCTGGGTACAGCCCACACTATGATCTATGCTGGGTACAGCACACACTACAGTCTCTGCTGGGTACAGCCCACACTACAATCTATGCTGGGTATAGCCCACACTACGATCTATGCTGGGTACCGCCCACACTACGATCTATGCTGGGTACAGCCCACACTACGATCTATGCTGGGTACAGTCCACACTACGATCTGTGCTGGGTACAGCCCATACTACCATCTGTGCTGGGTACAGACCACACGAAAATCTGTGCTGGGTACAGCCCACACTAAAATCTGTGCTGGGTACAGCCCACACTACAATCTGTGCTGGGTACAGACCACACTATGATTGGTTTTGGGTACAGCCCACACTATGATTGGTGCTGGGTACAGCCCACACTACAGTTTGTGCTGGGTACACCCCACACTATGATCGGTGCTGGGTACAGCTCACACTACAATCTGTGCTGGGTACAGCCCACATTACAATCTATGCTGCGTACAGCCCACACCACAATCTGTGCTGGGTACAGCCCACACTACAATCTGTGCTGGGTACAGCGCACACTATGATCTATGCTGGGTACAGCCCACACTACAATATGTGCTGGGCACAGCCCACACTACAATCTGTGCTGGGTACAGCCCACACTACAATCTGTACTGGGTACAGCCCACACTATGATCGGTGCTGGGTAAAGCTCACACTACAGTGTGCTGAGTACAGCCCACACTATGATCTATGCTGGGTACAGTCCACACTATGATCTATGCTGGGTACAGCCCACACTACGATCTGTGCTGGGTACAGCAAAAACTACGATCTATGCTGGATACAGCCCACACTACAGACTATGCTGGGTACAGCCCACACTACAATCTGTGCTGGGTACAGCCCACACTACGATCTATGCTGGGTACAGCCCACACTATGATCTATGCTGGGTACAGCCCACACTACTGACTATGCTGGGTACAGCCCACACTACAATCTGTGCTGGGTACAGCGCACACTATGATCTATGCTGGGTACAGCCCACACTATGATCTATGCTGGGTACAGTCCACACTATGATCTATGCTGGGTACAGCCCACACTACAATCTGTGCTGGGTACAGCAAAAACTACGATCTATGCTGGATACAGCCTACACTACAGACTATGCTGGGTACAGCCCACACTACGATCTGTGCTGGGTACAGCCCACACTATGATCTATGCTGGGTACAGCCTACACTAAAATCAGTGCTGGGTACAGCGCACACTATGACCTATACTGGGTACAGCCCACACTACAATCTGTGCTGGGTACAGCCCACACTACAATCTGTGCTGGGTACAGCCCACACTATGATCGGTGCTGGGTACAGCTCACAATACAGTCTGTGCTGGGTACAGCCCACACTATAATCTGTGCTGTGTACAGCCCACACTACGATCAATGCTGGGTTCAGTCCACACTACGATCTGTGCTGGGTACAGCCCATACTACAATCTGTGCTGGGTACAGACCACACTAAAATCTGTGCTGGGTACAGCAAAAACTACGATCTATGCTGGATACAGCCCACACTACAGACTATGCTGGGTGCAGCCCACACTACAATCTGTGCTGGGTACAGCCCACACTACGATCTATGCTGGGTACAGCCCACACTATGAGCTATGCTGGGTACAGCCCACACTACAGACTATGCTGGGTACAGCCCACACTACAATCTGTGCTGGGTACAGCGCACACTATGATCTATGCTGGGTACAGCCCACACTATGATCTATGCTGGGTACAGTCCACACTAAAATCTATGCTGGGTACAGCCCACAATACAATCTGTGCTGGGTACAGCCCACACTACAATCTGTGCTGGGTACAGCCCACACTATGATCGGTGCTGGGTACAGCTCACACTACAGTGTGCTGGGTACAGCCCACACTATGATCTATGCTGGGTACAGTCCACACTATGATCTGTGCTGGGTACAGCCCACACTACAATCTGTGCTGGGTACAGCAAAAACTACGATCTATGCTGGATACAGCCCACACTACAGACTATGCTGGGTGCAGACCTCACTACAATCTGTGCTGGGTACAGCCCACACTACGATCTATGCTGGGTACAGCCCACACTATGATCTATGCTGGGTACAGCCCACACTACAGACTATGCTGGGTACAGCCCACACTACAATCTGTGCTGGGTACAGCGCACACTATGATCTATGCTGGGTACAGCCCACACTATGATCTATGCTGGGTACAGTCCACACTATGATCTATGCTGGGTACAGCCCACACTACAATCTGTGCCGGGTACAGCAAAAACTACGATCTATGCTGGATACAGCCCACACTACAGACTATGCTGGGTACAGCCCACACTACAATCTGTGCTGTGTACAGACCACACTATGATTGGTGCTGGGTACAGCCCACACTACAATCTGTGCTGGGTACAGACCACACTATGATTGGTGCTGGGTACAGCCCACACTATGATTGGTGTTGGGTACAGCCCACACTACAGTTTGTGCTGGGTACAGCCCACACTACGATCGGTGCTGGGTACAGCTCACGCTACAATCTGTGCTGGGTACAGCCCACATTACAATCTATGCTGGGTACAGCCCACACCACAATGTGTGCTGGGTACAGCCCACACTACAATCTGTGCTGGGTACAACGCACACTATGATCTATGCTGGGTACCGCCCACACTACAATCTGTGCTGGGTACAGCCCACACTATGATCGGTGCTGGGTACAGCTCACACTACAGTGTGCTGGGTACAGCCCACACTATGATCTGTGCTGGGTACAGCAAAAACTACGATCTATACTGGATACAGCCCACACTACAGTCTATACTGGGTACAGCCCACACTACAATCTGTGCTGGGTACAGCCCACACTACGATCTATGCTGGGTACAGTCCAAACTATCATCTATGCTGGGTACAGCCCACACTACAGACTATGCTGGGAACAGCCCACACTACAGTCTGTGCTGGGTACAGCCCACACCACAATCTATGCTGGGTATAGCCCACACTACAGTCTGTGCTGGGTACAGCCCACAGTATGATCTATGCTGGGTACAGCCCACACTATGATCTATGCTGGGTACAGCCCACACTACAGTCTCTACTGGGTACAGCCCACACTACAATCTATGCTGGGTATAGCCCACACTACGATCTATGCTGGGTACAGCCCACACTACGATCTATGCTGGGTACAGTCCACACTACGATCTGTGCTGGGTACAGCCCATACTACCATGTGTGCTGGGTACAGACCACACTATGATTGGTGCTGGGTACAGCCCACACTATGATTGGTGCTGGGTACAGCCCACACTACAGTTTGTGCTGGGTACAGCCCACACTATGATCGGTGCTGGGTACAGCTCACACTACAATCTGTGCTGGATACAGCCCACATTACAATCTATGCTGCGTACAGCCCACACCACAATCTGTGCTGGGTACAGCCCACACTACAATCTGTGCTGGGTACAGCGCACTCTATGATCTATGCTGGGTACAGCCCACACTACAATATCTCCTGGGCACAGCCCACACTACAATCTGTGCTGGGTACAGCCCACACTATGATCGGTGCTGGGTACAGCTCACACTACAGTGTGCTGAGTACAGCCCACACTATGATCTATGCTGGGTACAGTCCACACTATGATCTATGCTGGGTACAGCCCACACTACAATCTGTGCTGGGTACAGCAAAAACTACGATCTATGCTGGATACAGCCCACACTACAGACTATGCTGGGTACTGCCCACACTACAATCTGTGCTGGGTACAGCCCACACTACGATCTATGCTGGGTACAGCCCACACTATGATTTATGCTGGGTACAGCCCACACTACAGACTATGCTGGGTACAGCCCACACTACAATCTGTGCTGGGTACAGCGCACACTATGATCTATGCTGGGTACAGCCCACACTACAATCTGTGCTGGGTACAGACCACACTATGATTGGTGCTGGGTACAACCACACTATATATTGGTGTTGGGTACAGCCCACACTACAGTTTGTGCTGGGTACAGCCCACACTATGATCGGTGCTGGGTACAGCTCACGCTACAATCTGTGCTGGGTACAGCCCACATTACAATCTATGCTGGGTACAGCCCACACCACAATGTGTGCTGGGTACAGCCCACACTACAATCTGTGCTGGGTACAACGCACACTATGATCTATGCTGGGTACCGCCCACACTACAATCTGTGCCGGGTACAGCCCACACTATGATCGGTGCTGGGTACAGCTCACACTACAGTGTGCTGGGTACAGCCCACACTATGATCTGTGCTGGGTACAGCAAAAACTACGATCTATACTGGATACAGCCCACACTACAGACTATGCTGGGTACAGCCCACACTACAATCTGTGCTGGGTACAGCTCACACTACGATCTATGCTGTACAGCCCAAGCTATGATCTATGCTGGGTACAGCCCACACTACAGACTATGCTGGGAACAGCCCACACTACAGTCTGTGCTGGGTACAGCCCACACCACAATCTATGCTGGGTACAGCCCACACTATGATCGGTGCTGGGTACAGCCCACACTACGATCTGTGCTGGGTACAGCCCATACTACAATCTGTGCTGGGTACAGACCACACTAAAATCTGTGCTGGGTACAGCAAAAACTACGATCTATGCTGGATACAGCCCACACTACAGACTATGCTGGGTGCAGCCCATACTACAATCTGTGCTGGGTACAGACCACACTAAAATCTGTGCTGGGTACAGCAAAAACTACGATCTATGCTGGATACAGCCCACACTACAGACTATGCTGGGTGCAGCCCACACTACAATCTGTGCTGGGTACAGCCCACACTACGATCTATGCTGGGTACAGCCCACACTATGATCTATGCTGGGTACAGCCCACACTACAGACTATGCTGGGTACAGCCCACACTACAATCTGTGCTGGGTACAGCGCACACTATGATCTATGCTGGGTACAGCCCACACTATGATCTATGCTGGGTACAGTCCACACTATGATCTATGCTGGGTACAGCCCACACTACAATCTGTGCTGGGTACAGCAAAAACTACGATCTATGCTGGATACAGCCCACACTACAGACTATGCTGGGTACAGCCCACACTACAATCTGTGCTGGGTACAGCCCACACTACGATCTATGCTGGGTACAGCCCACACTATGATCTATGCTGGGTACAGCCCACACTACAATCAGTGCTGGGTACAGCGCACACTATGACCTATACTGGGTACAGCCCACACTACAATCTGTGCTGGGTACACCCCACACTACAATCTGTGCTGGGTACAGCCCACACTACGATCTATGCTGGGTACAGCCCACACTATAATCTGTGCTGGGTACAGCCCACACTACAATCTGTGCTGGGTACAGACCACACTATGATTGGTGCTGGGTACAGCCCACACTATGATTGGTGTTGGGTACAGCCCACACTACAGTTTGTGCTGGGTACAGCCCACACTATGATCGGTGCTGGGTACAGCTCACGCTACAATCTGTGCTGGGTACAGCCCACATTACAATCTATGCTGGGTACAGCCCACACCACAATGTGTGCTGGGTACAGCCCACACTACAATCTGTGCTGGGTACAACGCACACTATGATCTATGCTGGGTACCGCCCACACTACAATCTGTGCTGGGTACAGCCCACACTATGATCGGTGCTGGGTACAGCTCACACTACAGTGTGCTGGGTACAGCCCACACTATGATCTGTGCTGGGTACAGCAAAAACTACGATCTATACTGGATACAGCCCACACTACAGACTATGCTGGGTACAGCCCACACTACAATCTGTGCTGGGTACAGCCCACACTACGATCTATTCTGGTTACAGCCCAACTATGATCTATGCTGGGTACAGCCCACACTACAGACTATGCTGGGAACAGCCCACACTACAGTCTGTGCTGGGTACAGCCCACACCACAATCTATGCTGGGTGTAGCCCACACTACAGTCTGTGCTGGGTACAGCCCACGGTATGATCTATGCTGGGTACAGCCCACACTATGATCTATGCTGGGTACAGCCCACACTACAGTCTCTGCTGGGTACAGCCCACACTACAATCTATGCTGGGTATAGCCCACACTACGATCTATGCTGGGTACAGCCCACACTACGATCCATGCTGGGCACAGTCCACACTACGATCTGTGCTGGGTACAGCCCATACTACCATGTGTGCTGGGTACAGACCACACTATGATTGGTGTTGGGTACAGCCCACACTACAGTTTGTGCTGGGTACAGCCCACACTATGATCGGTGCTGGGTACAGCTCACACTACAATCTGTGCTGGATACAGCCCACATTACAATCTATGCTGCGTACAGCCCACACCACAATCTGTGCTGGGTACAGCCCACACTACAATCTGTGCTGGGTACAGCGCACACTATGATCTATGCTGGGTACAGCCCACACTACAATATGTACTGGGCACAGCCCACACTACAATCTGTGCTGGGTACAGCCCACACTACAATCTGTGCTGGGTACAGCCCACACTATGATCGGTGCTGGGTACAGCTCACACTACAGTGTGCTGAGTACAGCCCACACTATGATCTATGCTGGGTACAGTCCACACTATGATCTATGCTGGGTACAGCCCACACTACAATCTGTGCTGGGTACAGCAAAAACTACGATCTATTCTGGATACAGCCCACACTACAGACTATGCTGGGTACAGCCCACACTACAATCTGTGCTGGGTACAGGTCACACTATGATCTATGCTGGGTACAGACAACACTATGATTTATGCTGGGTACAGCCCACACTACAGACTATGCTGGGTACAGCCCACACTACAATCTGTGCTGGGTACAGCGCACACTATGATCTATGCTGGGTACAGCCCACACTACAATCTGTGCTGGGTACAGACCACACTATGATTGGTGCTGGGTACAGCCCACACTATGATTGGTGTTGGGTACAGCCCACACTACAGTTTGTGCTGGGTACAGCCCACACTATGATCGGTGCTGGGTACAGCTCACACTACAATCTGTGCTGGGTACAGCCCACATTACAATCTATGCTGGGTACAGCCCACACCACAATGTGTGCTGGGTACAGCCCACACTACAATCTGTGCTGTGTACAACGCACCCTATGATCTATGCTGGGTACCGCCCACACTACAATCTGTGCTGGGTACAGCCCACACTATGATCGGTGCTGGGTACAGCTCACACTACAGTGTGCTGGGTACAACCCACACTATGATCTGTGCTGGGTACAGCAAGAACTACGATCTATACTGGATACAGCCCACACTACAGACAATGCTGGGTACAGCCCACACTACAATCTGTGCTGGGTACAGCTCACACTACGATCTATGCTGGGTATAGCCCAAACTATGATCTATGCTGGGTACAGCCCACACTACAGACTATGCTGGGAACAGCCCACACTACAGTCTGTGCTGGGTACAGCCCACACCACAATCTATGCTGGGTATAGCCCACACTACAGTCTGTGCTGGGTACAGCCCACAGTATGATCTATGCTGGGTACAGCCCACACTATGATCTATGCTGGGTACAGCCCACACTACAGTCTCTGCTGGGTACAGCCCATACTACAATCTATGCTGGGTATAGCCCACACTACGATCTATGCTGGGTACAGCCCACACTACGATCTATGCTGGGTACAGTCCACACTACGATCTGTGCTGGGTACAGCCCATACTACCATCTGTGCTGGGTACAGACCACACTATGATTGGTGCTGGGTACAGCCCACACTATGATTGGTGCTGGGTACAGCCCACACTACAGTTTGTGCTGGGTACAGCCCACACTATGATCGGTGCTGGGTACAGCTCACACTACAATCTGTGCTGGGTACAGCCCACATTACAATCTATGCTGCATACAGCCCACACCACAATCTGTGCTGGGTACAGCCCACACTACAATCTGTGCTGGGTACAGCGCACACTATGATCTATGCTGGGTACAGCCCACACTACAATATGTACTGGGCACAGCCCACACTACAATCTGTGCTGGGTACAGCCCACACTACAATCTGTGCTGGGTACAGCCCACACTACAATCTGTGCTGGGTACAGCTCACACTATGATCGGTGCTGGGTACAGCTCACACTACAGTGTGCTGAGTACAGCCCACACTATGATCTATGCTGGGTACAGTCCACACTATGATCTATGCTGGGTACAGCCCACACTACAATCTGTGCTGGGTACAGCAAAAACTACGATCTATGCTGGATACAGCCTACACTACAATCTGTGCTGGGTACAGCAAAAACTACGATCTATGCTGGATACAGCCTACACTACAGACTATGCTGGGTACAGCCCACACTACGATCTGTGCTGGGTACAGCCCACACTACAATCTATGCTGGGTACAGCCCACACTATGATCGGTGCTGGGTACAGCTCACAATACAGTCTGTGCTGGGCACAGCCCACACTATAATCTGTGCTGTGTACAGCCCACACTACGATCTATGCTGGGTTCAGTCCACACTACGATCTGTGCTGGGTACAGCCCATACTACAATCTGTGCTGGGTACAGACCACACTAAAATCTGTGCTGGGTACAGCAAAAACTACGATCTATGCTGGATACAGCCCACACTACAGACTATGCTGGGTGCAGCCCACACTACAATCTGTGCTGGGTACAGCCCACACTACGATCTATGCTGGGTACAGCCCACACTATGATCTATGCTGCGTACAGCCCACACTACAGACTATGCTGGGTACAGCCCACACTACAATCTGTGCTGGGTACAGCGCACACTATGATCTATGCTGGGTACAGCCCACACTACAGTCTCTGCTGGGTACAGCCCACACTACAATCTATGCTGGGTATAGCCCACACTACGATCTATGCTGGGTACAGCCCACACTACGATCTGTGCTGGGTACTGCCCACAATACAGACTATGCTGGGTACAGCCCACACTACAGTCTGTGCTGGGTACAGCCCACACTATGATCTATGCTGGGTACAGCCCACACTGCAGTCTGTGCTGGGTACAGGAAAAACTACGATCTATGCTGGATACAGCCCATACTACGATCTGTGCTGGGTACTGCCCACAATATAGACTATGCTGGGTACAGCCCACACTACAGTCTATGCTGGGTACAGCCCACACTACAGACTATGCTGGGTACAGCCCACACTACAGTCTATGCTGGGTACAGTCCACACTACAATCTGTGCTGGGTACAGCCCATTCTACAATCTATGCTGGGTACAGACAATACAACAATCTGTGCTGGGTACAGACAACACTATGATCGGTGCTGGGTACAGCCCACACTACGATCTATGCTGGGTCCAGCCCACACTACAATCTGTGCTGGGTACAGCCCACACTTTGATCGGTGCTGGGTACAGCCCAGACTACAGTCAGTGCTGGGTAGAGCCCACAGTATATTCTATGCTGGGTACAGCCCACACTACAATCTGTGCTGGGTACAGCCCACACTATGATCGGTGCTGGGTACAGCTCACACTACAATCTGTGCTGGGTACAGCCCACATTACAATCTATGCTGCGTACAGCCCACACCACAATCTGTGCTGGGTACAGCCCACACTACAATCTGTGCTGGGTACAGCGCACACTATGATCTATGCTGGGTACAGCCCACACTACAATATGTACTGGGCACAGCCCACACTACAATCTGTGCTGGGTACAGCCCACACTACAATCTGTGCTGGGTACAGCCCACACTATGATCGGTGCTGGGTACAGCTCACACTACAGTGTGCTGAGTACAGCCCACACTATGATCTATGCTGGGTACAGTCCACACTATGATCTATGCTGGGTACAGCCCACACTACAATCTGTGCTGGGTACAGCAAAAACTACGATCTATTCTGGATACAGCCCACACTACAGACTATGCTGGGTACAGCCCACACTACAATCTGTGCTGGGTACAGGTCACACTATGATCTATGCTGGGTACAGCCCACACTATGATTTATGCTGGGTACAGCCCACACTACAGACTATGCTGGGTACAGCCCACACTACAATCTGTGCTGGGTACAGCGCACACTATGATCTATGCTGGGTACAGCCCACACTACAATCTGTGCTGGGTACAGACCACACTATGATTGGTGCTGGGTACAGCCCACACTATGATTGGTGTTGGGTACAGCCCACACTACAGTTTGTGCTGGGTACAGCCCACACTATGATCGGTGCTGGGTACAGCTCACACTACAATCTGTGCTGGGTACAGCCCACATTACAATCTATGCTGGGTACAGCCCACACCACAATGTGTGCTGGGTACAGCCCACACTACAATCTGTGCTGTGTACAACGCACCCTATGATCTATGCTGGGTACCGCCCACACTACAATCTGTGCTGGGTACAGCCCACACTATGATCGGTGCTGGGTACAGCTCACACTACAGTGTGCTGGGTACAACCCACACTATGATCTGTGCTGGGTACAGCAAGAACTACGATCTATACTGGATACAGCCCACACTACAGACAATGCTGGGTACAGCCCACACTACAATCTGTGCTGGGTACAGCTCACACTACGATCTATGCTGGGTACAGCCCAAACTATGATCTATGCTGGGTACAGCCCACACTACAGACTATGCTGGGAACAGCCCACACTACAGTCTGTGCTGGGTACAGCCCACACCACAATCTATGCTGGGTATAGCCCACACTACAGTCTGTGCTGGGTACAGCCCACAGTATGATCTATGCTGGGTACAGCCCACACTATGATCTATGCTGGGTACAGCCCACACTACAGTCTCTGCTGGGTACAGCCCATACTACAATCTATGCTGGGTATAGCCCACACTACGATCTATGCTGGGTACAGCCCACACTACGATCTATGCTGGGTACAGTCCACACTACGATCTGTGCTGGGTACAGCCCATACTACCATCTGTGCTGGGTACAGACCACACTATGATTGGTGCTGGGTACAGCCCACACTATGATTGGTGCTGGGTACAGCCCACACTACAGTTTGTGCTGGGTACAGCCCACACTATGATCGGTGCTGGGTACAGCTCACACTACAATCTGTGCTGGGTACAGCCCACATTACAATCTATGCTGCATACAGCCCACACCACAATCTGTGCTGGGTACAGCCCACACTACAATCTGTGCTGGGTACAGCGCACACTATGATCTATGCTGGGTACAGCCCACACTACAATATGTACTGGGCACAGCCCACACTACAATCTGTGCTGGGTACAGCCCACACTACAATCTGTGCTGGGTACAGCCCACACTACAATCTGTGCTGGGTACAGCTCACACTATGATCGGTGCTGGGTACAGCTCACACTACAGTGTGCTGAGTACAGCCCACACTATGATCTATGCTGGGTACAGTCCACACTATGATCTATGCTGGGTACAGCCCACACTACAATCTGTGCTGGGTACAGCAAAAACTACGATCTATGCTGGATACAGCCTACACTACAATCTGTGCTGGGTACAGCAAAAACTACGATCTATGCTGGATACAGCCTACACTACAGACTATGCTGGGTACAGCCCACACTACGATCTGTGCTGGGTACAGCCCACACTACAATCTATGCTGGGTACAGCCCACACTATGATCGGTGCTGGGTACAGCTCACAATACAGTCTGTGCTGGGCACAGCCCACACTATAATCTGTGCTGTGTACAGCCCACACTACGATCTATGCTGGGTTCAGTCCACACTACGATCTGTGCTGGGTACAGCCCATACTACAATCTGTGCTGGGTACAGACCACACTAAAATCTGTGCTGGGTACAGCAAAAACTACGATCTATGCTGGATACAGCCCACACTACAGACTATGCTGGGTGCAGCCCACACTACAATCTGTGCTGGGTACAGCCCACACTACGATCTATGCTGGGTACAGCCCACACTATGATCTATGCTGCGTACAGCCCACACTACAGACTATGCTGGGTACAGCCCACACTACAATCTGTGCTGGGTACAGCGCACACTATGATCTATGCTGGGTACAGCCCACACTACAGTCTCTGCTGGGTACAGCCCACACTACAATCTATGCTGGGTATAGCCCACACTACGATCTATGCTGGGTACAGCCCACACTACGATCTGTGCTGGGTACTGCCCACAATACAGACTATGCTGGGTACAGCCCACACTACAGTCTGTGCTGGGTACAGCCCACACTATGATCTATGCTGGGTACAGCCCACACTGCAGTCTGTGCTGGGTACAGGAAAAACTACGATCTATGCTGGATACAGCCCATACTACGATCTGTGCTGGGTACTGCCCACAATATAGACTATGCTGGGTACAGCCCACACTACAGTCTATGCTGGGTACAGCCCACACTACAGACTATGCTGGGTACAGCCCACACTACAGTCTATGCTGGGTACAGTCCACACTACAATCTGTGCTGGGTACAGCCCATTCTACAATCTATGCTGGGTACAGACAATACAACAATCTGTGCTGGGTACAGACAACACTATGATCGGTGCTGGGTACAGCCCACACTACGATCTATGCTGGGTCCAGCCCACACTACAATCTGTGCTGGGTACAGCCCACACTTTGATCGCTGCTGGGTACAGCCCAGACTACAGTCAGTGCTGGGTAGAGCCCACAGTATATTCTATGCTGGGTACAGCCCACACTACAATCTGTGCTGGGTACAGCCCACACTATGATCGGTGCTGGGTACAGCTCACACTACAATCTGTGCTGGGTACAGCCCACATTACAATCTATGCTGCGTACAGCCCACACCACAATCTGTGCTGGGTACAGCCCACACTACAATCTGTGCTGGGTACAGCGCACACTATGATCTATGCTGGGTACAGCCCACACTACAATATGTACTGGGCACAGCCCACACTACAATCTGTGCTGGGTACAGCCCACACTACAATCTGTGCTGGGTACAGCCCACACTACAATCTGTGCTGGGTACAGCTCACACTATGATCGGTGCTGGGTACAGCTCACACTACAGTGTGCTGAGTACAGCCCACACTATGATCTATGCTGGGTACAGTCCACACTATGATCTATGCTGGGTACAGCCCACACTACAATCTGTGCTGGGTACAGCAAAAACTACGATCTATGCTGGATACAGCCTACACTACAATCTGTGCTGGGTACAGCAAAAACTACGATGTATGCTGGATACAGCCTACACTACAGACTATGCTGGGTACAGCCCACACTACGATCTGTGCTGGGTACAGCCCACACTATGATCTATGCTGGGTACAGCCTACACTAAAATCAGTGCTGGGTACAGCGCACACTATGACCTATACTGGGTACAGCCCACACTACAATCTGTGCTGGGTACAGCCCACACTACAATCTGTGCTGGGTACAGCCCACACTATGATCGGTGCTGGGTACAGCTCACAATACAGTCTGTGCTGGGTACAGCCCACACTATAATCTGTGCTGTGTACAGCCCACACTACGATCTATGCTGGGTTCAGTCCACACTACGATCTGTGCTGGGTACAGCCCATACTACAATCTGTGCTGGGTACAGACCACACTAAAATCTGTGCTGGGTACAGCAAAAACTACGATCTATGCTGGATACAGCCCACACTACAGACTATGCTGGGTGCAGCCCACACTACAATCTGTGCTGGGTACAGCCCACACTACGATCTATGCTGGGTACAGCCCACACTATGATCTATGCTGGGTACAGCCCACACTACAGACTATGCTGGGTACAGCCCACACTACAATCTGTGCTGGGTACAGCGCACACTATGATCTATGCTGGGTACAGCCCACACTACAGTCTCTGCTGGGTACAGCCCACACTACAATCTATGCTGGGTATAGCCCACACTACAGTCTATGCTGGGTACAGTCCACACTACAATCTGTGCTGGGTACAGCCCATTCTACAATCTATGCTGGGTACAGACAATACAACAATCTGTGCTGGGTACAGACAACACTATGATCGGTGCTGGGTACAGCCCACACTACGATCTATGCTGGGTCCAGCCCACACTACAATCTGTGCTGGGTACAGCCCACACTTTGATCGGTGCTGGGTACAGCCCAGACTACAGTCAGTGCTGGGTAGAGCCCACAGTATATTCTATGCTGGGTACAGCCCACACTACAATCTGTGCTGGGTACAGCCCACACTATGATCGGTGCTGGGTACAGCTCACACTACAATCTGTGCTGGGTACAGCCCACATTACAATCTATGCTGCGTACAGCCCACACCACAATCTGTGCTGGGTACAGCCCACACTACAATCTGTGCTGGGTACAGCGCACACTATGATCTATGCTGGGTACAGCCCACACTACAATATGTACTGGGCACAGCCCACACTACAATCTGTGCTGGGTACAGCCCACACTACAATCTGTGCTGGGTACAGCCCACACTACAATCTGTGCTGGGTACAGCTCACACTATGATCGGTGCTGGGTACAGCTCACACTACAGTGTGCTGAGTACAGCCCACACTATGATCTATGCTGGGTACAGTCCACACTATGATCTATGCTGGGTACAGCCCACACTACAATCTGTGCTGGGTACAGCAAAAACTACGATCTATGCTGGATACAGCCTACACTACAATCTGTGCTGGGTACAGCCCACACTACGATCTGTGCTGGGTACAGCCCACACTATGATCTATGCTGGGTACAGCCTACACTAAAATCAGTGCTGGGTACAGCGCACACTATGACCTATACTGGGTACAGCCCACACTACAATCTGTGCTGGGTACAGCCCACACTACAATCTGTGCTGGGTACAGCCCACACTATGATCGGTGCTGGGTACAGCTCACAATACAGTCTGTGCTGGGTACAGCCCACACTATAATCTGTGCTGTGTACAGCCCACACTACGATCTATGCTGGGTTCAGTCCACACTACGATCTGTGCTGGGTACAGCCCATACTACAATCTGTGCTGGGTACAGACCACACTAAAATCTGTGCTGGGTACAGCAAAAACTACGATCTATGCTGGATACAGCCCACACTACAGACTATGCTGGGTGCAGCCCACACTACAATCTGTGCTGGGTACAGCCCACACTATGATCTATGCTGCGTACAGCCCACACTACAGACTATGCTGGGTACAGCCCACACTACAATCTGTGCTGGGTACAGCGCACACTATGATCTATGCTGGGTACAGCCCACACTACAGTCTCTGCTGGGTACAGCCCACACTACAATCTATGCTGGGTATAGCCCACACTACGATCTATGCTGGGTAAAGCCCACACTACGATCTGTGCTGGGTACTGCCCACAATACAGACTATGCTGGGTACAGCCCACACTACAGTCTGTGCTGGGTACAGCCCACACTATGATCTATGCTGGGTACAGCCCACACTGCAGTCTGTGCTGGGTACAGGAAAAACTACGATCTATGCTGGATACAGCCCATACTACGATCTGTGCTGGGTACTGCCCACAATATAGACTATGCTGGGTACAGCCCACACTACAGTCTATGCTGGGTACAGCCCACACTACAGACTATGCTGGGTACAGCCCACACTACAGTCTATGCTGGGTACAGTCCACACTACAATCTGTGCTGGGTACAGCCCATTCTACAATCTATGCTGGGTACAGACAATACAACAATCTGTGCTGGGTACAGACAACACTATGATCGGTGCTGGGTACAGCCCACACTACGATCTATGCTGGGTCCAGCCCACACTACAATCTGTGCTGGGTACAGCCCACACTTTGATCGCTGCTGGGTACAGCCCAGACTACAGTCAGTGCTGGGTAGAGCCCACAGTATATTCTATGCTGGGTACAGCCCACACTGCAATCGTTGCTGGGTAGAGCTCAGTCCATCACCGGCTGAGCTGTCGCTAACGTTGAGCACATCTACACAGAGCACTGTCAGAAGAATGTTGCTTCCATCATCAATGTTTCCCTACCATCCAGGCTGTGCTCTCTTCTCATCGCTACCGTCAGGCAGGAGGTAGGAGAGTCTTGGGCTTCACTCCACTAGGTTCAGGTGCAGTTATTAGTTTGCAGGCTCCTGTCTGGTGTGGATAACCTCATTCACCACAATTTTGAACTGATCCACAGCCTACAAACTTTCTTTCAAGGTTTCTTTACCATTCATGTCCTCAGGATCATTTTTCCTTTGTACAATTTGCCTTCTTTTGTACATTGGTTGGTTGTTTATATATAAAGAATAACTGAGCACAATCAGGCCATTCAGCCCATCAAGTCTGCTCTGCCATTCCATCATGGCTGATTTATTATCCCTCTCAAACCCATTCTCCTGCCTTTTTTCCATAACCTTTTATGCCCCAAATAATGAAAAACTTATCAACCTCTGCTTTAATTACTTTGGCCTCCATGGCCATCTGTGCTAGTGAATTTCACAGATTCACACCCACTGGCTGAAGAAATTCCTCCTCATCTCACTTCTAAAGGGATGTCTTTGTATTCTGAGGCTTTGACTGCTGGTCCTAGATTCTCCCACTATTGGAAACATCTTCTCCACGTTCACTCTATCTTAGCGTTTCAATATTTGATAGGTTTCAGAATTGAAAATTGCTTGAAAATTGCCTGCAAGAAAATGAACCTCAGGATAGTATCCAACAACATTGATAATAACTATTTTGAGCTTTGAACTTCAGGAAGCTACTTGTTTATATGATCATAGTGATCTAAATCCGTTCACACTATAAGCAGCACACACTTAGCACATCAGCCGATGAAAATCCAGTTTCTAGGCATAAAGGGATGTGGGGGATGGGTGGACGGAAGTGAATAGAACAGAGATAGCAATATTCCAGGAATCAGCCATCCCAATGCCCCTGTGGTTGGAGTAAATGTCAGTTTAAAGCCTGGATACATTCCACTTTGGAAGTCAAAAGCTCTCCCCGATTGAGGGCCAAATTCCAAATAACATTGCACCTTCCAAAGACAATGGAATAGAAACATAGTGAAATACCGAAAGATATTGAACTTGACACAGAGAGTTGCAGCTGCCTGGCATGCCAGTGGGAAAGATGAAAGAAGATACTACAGTGGCATGTAAGAGGCTCTCCTTTAGGGATGTGAGAGTGCAGGGCATGGGGCAACGTGGATTGCATGCGGACAGAAGAGAATTAGTTTAATTTATCATGGTGCCGAGCCGAAGGGTGTCTTCCAACTTCTATGAGGCATAGAATCAGAGAAATAAGATATGGTTTAGAAGCACCAGCTCACGTGTGTCTGAACCTGCTCCCGCTCTTCCTGGATTGCAGTCGCGCAGCTGTTAACTGCTCCTTTGGCCACAGGCACTGGCTGATCCGGTGAGTATTTCCTGCAGTAGGTTCTGGGAGCTCAGGTTAGGATCTCAGTTCAATTCAGCTACTTGGCATAAACTGAAGCTGAGTATCTGTACCTGGGGAGCGGGGAGGCTTCGCCATGCACTGGGCTGGATGTCGGGACACAGGGTCAGATTCAGATACATTTGTCACGTCAAAACAGATGGCGAAATGCCCCAGTTGTGACCAAAGGACGTGCTCGCTAGTGTCGCCAACATAGCGTGCAGGCAACGCTCAACAGGACCGCACAGAATGCAACAAAACGGAACGTGCCAAGCGACAAAGCAACTGCAGTGAAACAAGACCGGTTCCTCCCTCCCTACCTCCTACGCGCATACAGTGCACGGTCCTCTAACGGGGGAACTGCGGCTGTTTGGCTGCTGAGGGATGACCTACCTCGGTGACAATGCTTGGGTATGAGCCTTCCTCGAAAACCCATCCCCCCTGGCAGAGGGTGAGGGGGAGCTCCTGTGCGGAGGTGTTTGGCAGGAATGAGAGCGGGGTCTTGCAGTGACCTGATGGGGTCCACTCCCACTCCACATCGTACCTGAGGCAGTGGCTATGTGATAGGACCCCTCCGTCAGCAGGGGGCACTGTATAGTTCCACTCCTCCTCCTGGGACCATCCGCAATTCGCCCTCAGCTCTGATACCCCTGGGCTTCTGCACCAGTGCCGAGGAGTGAAGGCCAGGAAAACAATCCCAACGTACAGATAGGAGAACGCTGCTGATGTTATGCAGACCAGAGTGAAAGCCATCTTCTGAAAGACTCCAAATTCTCCAGCTTCCTCCAAGAGGTCGTCAAAGGTGGCCATTTCCCCCGCCTTGTAGTCCTTTTGCTACCAGTGAGTGTGTTGTCCACACAGAAGGGGAGCTGATGTGAGTCTGGCTCAAAGGTCTTCAAAGTGTTTGAGCAAATAATGAAGTTAATAAATAAAAAAACTAACCATTTCACATCAGGCTCATCAATTATCAACAGCTGTTTCAGCAGTGCACCAAAGTCTGGGTGTTTACAGAATGTGAGGTTTGTACTTAGGAAGATCAAGTATAAAGGAAGAGACTGTAACAGCAACAGTGGATGTATCTTGGGGTCTAAGTCCAAAGCTCCCTGACAGTGACTCCACAACCCAATAGAGCTGAAAAGCATGTGCCATGTTTCCCTTTTGTAGATGAGGCACTGAGTTCAGAAACTCACAAGTTACGTTGCAGCGTGAATAACTTCACTCACCACAACTCCGAACGGATTCGCTTTCATGGGCTCTGCAACTCATGTTCTCAGTATTGATCAGTTTTCATTTGCAGAATTTGTCTTTTGCATATTGGCTGTTTGTCAGTTTTGTTTACGTATAACTTTTCTTAAATTCTATTACATTCAGTCACTTCAGTGGCCGTTAGATACTACACCATGCTTAGAGTGAACTACTTTTAAATAGCATCAGTTGTGTGTGTTTGTGTTCAAAAAACAGTGAATTTGGTCACTGCCAGCTCTTCAGAAATAAGTAGTGAGACAATTCAGAACTGCTTAGCTCACTGTGATTTCAAGCATTCAGACTCGGAGATGATAGAAACAGCTGGGAGTGAAAATGAAACAATTTCACTATTTCGACAAGTTAGGGACTACAAAGAATTTGAAGGTATCAAAAATCCTCTTGAATGTTATAAGGAAACTGAAGATTTGCAGGTTGCAATCATCAAAAATGGTATTGAATGAAAGCACTGTATAAAGGCAGCCCATTATCTGCATCAGGTGTCTGTGCTGATTTTGTTCAATCAAACTGGATGAATTCATTCATTAACAACATTAGGAACTAACGCACATTTTTATAGTACTGTAGTAATATTGGTAGTTTTTAAATTTGTTCTGTATTTCATTGAAATGCTTAAATGGTTACTCAGTTGAGCAGTATTTTGACTTTTTAATTTTTTTGTAACTATTTCCATGAAACTGGCAAATTGAGGTAGCTGCTTAAATGGGCCAAAATGTATTGATCCCAATGTGTCCCAGTCAACTGGAATCCACTGTATATGTACACACTTTGAAAATAAGTTTTACTTTGATTTTGACTTTGAGCATCAGAAAACCCTAGTTAGGCCACATCTGGAGTTCCATTCTCATGCCTCATTTTAGGGAGGATGTGGAGACTTTGGAGGGGTTGCTGAAGAGGTTTACCAGGGCACTGCCCGGATTAGAGGGCAGGTGTTATAAGGAGACGTTGGACAAATGAGTTTCCACTGGAGGGTTGGAAGCTGAGGGGAGATCTGGTAGAGGCTTATAATCTTACAGGAGGCACAGATCAGTAGACAGCCGGTGGCAATTTCTCAGGGTTGAAATGTCCAATACTAGAGCACGAGTACTCAGGATGAGTGGGGTCAAGCTCAAGGGAAATAAGCAGGGCATGTTTTACTCAGGGAGAGTTGGGTGCCTGGAATGCATTGGCAGTGGTGGTGCTGGAGGAAAATACAAGAAAGGTGTCCATAGATTGGGTGAATCAAGCTGGTCGAGGCAGTCTTGAGGTGGACTATAAAATGCATCTGTGATGGCTTTCTTGAACAGCATGTTACTGAGCCTACAAGGGAATGTGTTGTCTTAGATCTGGTCCTGTGCTAATGAGACAGGTAAAATATCCTCTTGGAAAGAGAGATTGAATTTCTCCAACAAATGGAGGGCGCAATAGTTCAATCTAAAACCAGTGTATTATGCTTAAACAATGGCGACGACAATGGGATGAGGAGGAGTTGGTTAGTGTACACTGGGAATAGAGGCTATATGGTGGGATGGTTGAGGAACAGAAACTTTCTTTTTCCAATATTTTTATTAATTTACATATAAGAATATAGAGTACAAGAAAAAATATATATATATCAATACATTATAAAGGCTCCTTACCCTATATTCATACAGATTAATTAATTCATAACATTGAAATATAGTAATTCTATTATATTAAAAAATCTAACCCACTACCAAGACTGAAGCTGATTAGTAAAGAAAAAAATAAAAAAATATATTAATCATCATCTGTGCTTTAACAGCAGATCAAAGGTTTTGAAAATAATTCAGAAAAGGTCCCCACAATGTTTGAAAGTCTTGACCAGATTCAGAGATTGAACATCAAATCTTCTCTAAGTTTAAACATGACACCACATCACGTAACCATTGGGCGTAAATAGGAGGATTCACATCTTTCCATTAAAGCAAGAGCGTCCTTCTGGCCATAAGAGAAATAAAAGCCAAAATGTGCAAGTCAGATGACTCCAAAATAATGTCCTTTCCTCCAACAATACCAAATAAAGCGGTCAAAGGATTAAGCTTAAAGTTTACTTTGAAAAGTATCGAGAAAGTTTGAAATACTTCTTTTCAATATTTTCCAAGACTCAGACATGTCCAAAACATATGAATGAGTGAAGCTTCTCCATTGTTATACTTATCACAATACGGAGATGTATCTAAATAAAAACGAGACAACTTATCCTTGGTCATATGGGCCCCTTGGAGGTCTATAGGAGAGAGTGGCAGGCACATAACGATGAAGTGTTAACCAATTAAACAATTTGACTCCAAGTTTCCTCAGAAATTGAAGCCTGTAAATCTCGTTCCCAAGGATTTTTCAGAGATTTTTCACAGTGCTCAATGAAATTATATTCTAGTTGAAAGCAAGGACAGTAAGAGTGAGGAGAGCTAGCCTGGGATAACTAAGGAAATAAAAGAAGGCATCAAACTAAAGCTCAAGCATACAAAGTCACCAAGAGTAGTGGGAAATTGGAAGATTGGGAAAACATTAAAAAGCAACAAAGAGCCACTAAGTAAGCAATAAAGAAAGGGAAGATAGATTATGAAAATAAACTAGCACAAAATGTAAAAATGGATAGTAAAAGTTTTTATAATTATATAAAGTGGAAAAGAATGACTAAAGTGAACGTAAGTCCCTTGGAGAAGGAGAAAAGGCAATTGATAGAGGGAATGAGGAAATGGCCGAGGCTTTGAATGACTATTTTGTGCCAGTCTTCATGGTGGAGGACATATCTAACATGCCAAAGAGAGATGTTATGAATGCAATGGGAGGTGAGGACCTTGATTTTATAGCTGTTACTAAAGAGGTGGTGCTGAGCAAACTTGTGGGCCTGAAGACAGACAAGTCCCCTGGCCCTGATGGAATGCATCCCAGGGTACTAAAAGAAATGGCAGAAGTTATAGCAGAGGCTTTGGTGATAATTTACCAAAATTCTCTGGACCCTGGGCAGGTGCCACTGGATTGGAAGACGGCAGATATCTCACCACTATTCAAAAAAGGTATAGGCGAAAGGCAGGTAACTCTGGGCCAGTTGGTTTAATATCTGCAGTTGGGACAATGCTTGAAGCTGTCATTAAAGAAGAAATAGCGAGGCATCTGGAAAGAAATGGATCCACCAGGCAGACACAGCATGGATTCAGCAAAAGCAGGTTCTGTTTGACAAACTTACTGGAGTTCTTTGAGGAAGGTTAGTTAGGAAAGTCCAATCGTTAGGTATTAATATTGAAGTAGTAAAATGGATTCAACAGTAGCTGGATGGGAGATGCCAGAGGGTAGTGGTGGATAACTGTTTGTCAGATTGGAGGCCGGTGACTAGTGGTGTGCCTCAGGGATCTGCACTGGGTCCAATGTTGCTTGTCATATACATTTATGATCTAGATGATGGCATGGTGAATTGGACTAGCAAGTATGCAGATGATACTAAGATAGGTGGCGTTGTGGATAATGAAGTAGGTTTTCAAAGCTTGCAGAGAGATTTAGGCCAGTTAGAAGAGTGGGCTGAAAGATGGCAGATGGAGTTTAATGCTGATAGGTGTGAGGTGCTACATTTTGGTAGGAATAATCCAAATAGGACATACATGGTAAATGGTAGGGCATTGAAGAATGCAGTAGAACAGAGTGATCTAGGAATAATGGTGCATAGTTCCCTGAAGGTGGAATCTCATGTGGATAGGGTGGCAAAGAAAGCTTTTGGTGTGTTGGCCTTTATAAATCAGAGCATTGAGTATAGGAGTTGGGATGCAATGTTAAAATTGTACAAGGCATTGGTGAGGCCAAATTTGGAATATTGTGTAGAGTTCTGGTCACCGAATTATAGGAAAGATGTCAACAAAATAGAGAGAGTACAGAGAAGGTTTACTGGAATGATACCTGGGTTTCAGCATCTAAGTTACAGAGAAAGGTTGAACAAGTTAGGTGTTTATTCTTTGGAGCATAGAAGGTTGAGGGCAGACTTGATAGAGGCATTTAAAATTATTATGGGGATAGATTGAGTTGACGTGGATAGGCTTTTTCCATTGAGAGATTCAAACAAGAGGACATGAGTTGAGAGTTAAGGGGCAAAAATTTAAGGGTAACACAAAGGGGAACTTCTTTACTCAGAGAGTGGCAGCTGTGTGGAACGAGCTTCCTGTAGAAATGGTGGAGGCAGGTTCGGTATTGTCATTTTAAAAGAAATTGGATAGGTATATGGACAGGAAAGGAATGGAGGGTTATGGGCTGAGTGCAGGTAGGTGGGACTAGGTGAGAGTAAGCGTTCAGCGCGGACTAGAAGGGCCGAGATGACCTGTGTCCATGCTGTAATTGTTATATGGTTATATAACACAGGCAGTGGGTAGAGGGGAACAGATAGGCATTATTTGCTTGGATTTCCAGAAGGCATTCGATAAGGTGCCACATAAAACACTTACCCATAAGATAAGGATGCCACATAAAAGAGTTGGGGTGATGTATTAGCATGGTAGAGAATTGGTTAACCAATAGAAAGCAGAGAGTCGGGATACGTGGGTGTTACTCTGGTTGGCTATCAGTGGTGAGCAGTGTGCTGCAGAGGGTCATTGCTGGCCCCACAGCAGTTCACGATATACATTAACAATCTGGAAGAGGGGACCGAGTGTAGAGTACTGTATCTAAGTTTGCTGATGACACTAAATTGAGTGGAAAAGCAAATTGTACAGAAGATATAGAGACTCTGCAGAGGGATATAGAAAGGTTAAGTGAGTGGGCAAGGGTCTGGCAGATGGATTACAATGTTGATAAATGCGAGGTCGTCCACTTTGAAAAGAAAAATGGAAGAGCAGATTATTATTTAAATGGCGAAAGATTGCAGCATGCTGCTGTGCAGAAGGATTTGGGAGTGCTTGTGCATGAATCACAAAAGGTTGGTTTGCAGGTGCAGCAGGCTATCAAGAAGGCAAATGGAATGTTGGCCTTCATTGCTAGAGGGATTGAATTTAAGACCAGGGAGGTTATGCTGCAACTATACAGGGTACAGGTGAGGCCACACCTGGAGTACTGTGTGCAGCTCTGGTCTCCATACTTGAGGAAGGATATACTGGCTTTGGAGGCGGTGCAGAGAAACATATAATATTTTGAAAGGGATGGATAAGATAGAAGCAGGAAAATTGTTTCCACTGGTAGGTGAGACTAGAACTAGGGGGCATAGCATCAAGATTCAGGAGAGTAGATTTAGGATGAAGATGAGGAGGAACTGCTTTTCCCGGAGAGTGGTGAATCTGTGGAAATCTCTGCCCAGGGAAGCCGTGGAGGGAAGCAGTAAATATTTTTAAGAAAAGGTTAGATAGATTTTTGCATAGTAGTGGAATTGAGGGTTATGGGGAAAATGCAGGCAGGTGGATGGGTCAGATGGCATACTCCTGCCTCTATTTCTTATATTCAAGAGGCTGTTTGGTAGCCAAAGGAATATGCAGAAAGTGGAGGTACAGGCAGAAGGAACTCATATCGTCAGGCATTTAACTCCAAGTTTAGTTAGGTCAGCACATTGCCATGGGCCTTAGGGCCTGATCCCCGGGGGGGGGGGGGGGGGCTGCCCAGTTCATGGTGACCCCAGGTTGCCGTTTGTCTTCGCCACTCGGGATGACTCGGTCAGCGGCGGACCGCAGCTGAGCTGGGGCTGAAGAGTGGCGCTCACACTGCCCCGAAGCATGATCGGGCAAGCCCCAGTAATTCCAGCTCACATCTCCACAGTCAGAACCCCATTGCAAACCTGTTCAGCACTACAAACACTGGGTAAACACGCTGCGTGTTCTCCGAAAAAAGCCCTTTCAGTGACGCAAAATTCACACGCAGCTCGTCCAATCTCATCTGTTCTATTTCCTGCCCGTCAGATTCGCCGGTCTGGCCACTGAACAGACATCACTGGTTGCGAATAAGTATATTAAGCACTTATTTAGAAAGATAGTAAACCTACAGCACAATACAAGCCCTTCGGCCCACAATGCTGTGCTGTACACCTTGGGAATTACCTTGGGTTACCCACAGCCCTCTATTTTTCTGAGCTTCATGTACCTATCCAAAAGTCTTTTTAAGGACCCTTACTAACAAGCTGGATGAACTCAGCTGGTCGGGCAGCATCCGTTGAAAGGAGCAGTCAACGTTTCTGGCCGGGACCCTTCGTCAGGACTTTTCAGAGCGGGGTGTGGGAATTATGAGTTTTTTTGGCTGAGGATAGAAGGTCTCCGGAGTTGATAAGGGCAATGATGGTACAGGAGACAATGGTTTGATGTTTTTTGGTGGGGTCTTGTTCCAGGGGTAAGTAAGGGGAGGTGTCAGAGAGCTGCTGTTTAGCCTCAGAGAGGTAGAAGTCCGTCCGCCAGACCACTACGGCACCACCTTTGTCTGCGGGTTTGATGGTGAGGTTAGGATTAGTGCGGAGAGAGTGGAGGGCAGTGTGTTCAGAGACCTGACGAAGGGTCTCGGCCCGAAACGTTGACGACTGTTCATTTCAACGGATGCTGCCCGACCTGCTGAGTTCTTCCATCTTGTTTGTAGGTGTTATTTGACCACAGCATCTGCAGTATACTTTGTGTTTCTTAAAAGACCCGATCGTTTCCGCCTCCACCACCGCTGTCGGCAGCCCATTCCACGCACTCACCACTCTCTGAGTAAAAAACGTACCCCTGAAATCTCCTCTGTACCTACTCCTCAGCACCTTAAACCTCTGCCCTCTCGTACCAGCCATTTCAGCCCTGGGAAAAAGCCTCTGACTATCCACATGATCAATGCCTCTCATCATCTTATACACCTCTATCAGGTCACCTCTCATCCTCCATCGCTCCAAGGAGAAAAGGCCGAGTTCACTCAACCTATTCCATAAGGCGTGCTCCCCAATCCAGGGAACATCCTTGTAAATCTCCTCTGCACTCTTTCCACATCCTTCCTATAGTGAGGTGACCAGAACTGATCACAATACTCCAAGTGGGGTCAGACCAGGGTCCTATATCGCTGTAACAAAAGCAAGAGCAACTTGTCTCCGCCCCCAGCTACGGGAATCTCAGCCTGCCATTCATCACGCCCTCCTCCCGGTCCCAATAGGACCAGCCAGTCCCACTGCCGATTCTTCAGCGCTAAGTCTGAACCAAAGCAAAGTCTTTGCCCGCCATTTCATCAAACCTCTGCTCCATAATTAACAATTCATTGGGACTACAAATGCCTACCCCACTCAACACACATGCATTCATTACCAGTAACTCCGCATCGTAATCACTCTACCGGACAACAGTTTAACACACAACCCACTGGATCAACGCTCATGGCAATCACACAGCATCCAATGAAACCGATCCGAGACTATCCGCCCGCAGATGAAATCCCGCCCGCTTCTTTGGCTGTGTGAACCTGGGGAGTACACACTCCGGTCCGGCCAAACCCCGTGAGCTTGAGACGCTCTCCCACCCCAAACCCCGGTCTGTGTGGAATTTGCTGCCCTGTACAACTCAGTGCGAAGAAACAGCAGACAACACACTCCATACGATTAAAGGAATTATATTTATACATTTTAACTAAAGCTTCAGTAACGAAAAAGAACAAAACAACAAACAAAAAGGTCCCTTTATTATTAAACAGTTACATTTGCCCATGTTGGAGCTCAGCTCCTTCAAAAAGTAATGTTCACCGATCCTCAGTCGACTGCGGCCATTCTCCATTGGATCTCGGTCCCCCACGGATCGATCATACCTCCGGGTCTGTCCAGCATCTTCACTCTTCACCCACTGAACAAAGACCCAGCTCACATTCCGCAGCACCCGTTATCTCCACCCAAACCCCCAACACTGCTTCCACAGAAAGACCATTCCGTTCGCAGTCAAACCTTCCCGGGGGCGGGGGTTCATTTGTTCTTCTGTGTGAGGAGGGGGATTCGGGGGTCGATGTGCCTGTCCCGTTTTTGTTTGTTTTAGACAATAAAGAATAGGTGCAGGAGTAGGCCATTCGGCCCTCCTAGACAGCACCGCAATTCACTGTGATCATGGCTGATCGTACATAATCAGTACCCCGTTCCTGCCCTCTCCCCATATCCCTTGACCCCGCTATCTATAAGAGCTCTATCTAACTCTCTCTTGAAAGCATCCAGAGACTTGGCCTCCACTGCCTACTGGGGCAGAGCATTCCACATATCCACCATTCTCTGGGTGAAAAAGTTTTTCCGCATCTCAGTTCTAAATGGACTGCCCCTTCTTCTTAAACTGTGGCCTCTAGTTCTGGACTCACCCATCAGCGGGAACGTGCTTCCTGCCTCCAGCATGTCCAATCCCTGAATAATCTTATATGTCTCAATCAGATCCCCTCTCATCCTTCTAAAGCCCAGTGGCTCCAATCTTTCAACATATGACAGTCCCGCCATTCTGGGAATTAACCTTGTGAACCTACGCTGCACTCCCTCAATAGCAAGAATGTCCTTCCTCAAATTTGGAGACCAAAACTGCACACAATACTCCAGGTAGGGTCTCACCAGGGCCCTGTACAGCTGCAGAAGGACCTCTTTGCTCCTATACTCAACTCCTTTCGTTATAAAGGCCAGCATGCCATTAGCTTTCTTCACTGCCTGCTGTACCTGCATGCTTGCTTTCATTGACTGATGTACAAGAACACCTAGATCTCGTTGTACTTTCCCTTTTCCTAACTTGACTCCATTTAGATAGTGATCTGCCTTCCTATTCTTGCCACCAAATTGGAAGAACTCACATTGAACCACATTAAACTGCATTAAACTGTTTTCTGTGTGGGGAGGGGGATTCGGGGGGGGGGGGATGATCGTGCCGCAGTGCCTTTCTTTCTTGCTCTCATGGTGACTGGCAGAAGAAGAATTTCCGAGTTGTATACTTTGACAATAAACTAACTTTGAACGTTTGAATCTTTATTTTCTGGCTTATGGATATCTGTAAAAACGGAGCCCCATTGATTCCCTAGTGATGTCCTGCATCTTTAGTGAAGAAGGCATTTAACCACTGGGTGGATGAGGAGTCAAAGCTAGAACGGACCAAACCTTGGAGAAATGCGAGACTGTGTTCAAGACATCTATGTAAGTTAATCAGTAACTACACAATAATTTTATTAAAATTAATCTACAATTGGATGCATGCCTGAATGAATGGAGTGATGGAATAATTTGATGTATTATAGTACAACGGCCAGGAATTGCATGCATCAGAAAAGCGTAGGAGCTGGTTGTGAGGTGGGGCAAGGTTTTTAAACTAAATCCACACAATGAATTGACTCTTCAAAGCATTCAATTTCTGTATGATTGCCAAAGCATCAGGACACTCGGCTTATTTAATCAAATGATTCATTGTACAGTCAGATAAAAAGGAATTGCATTATTATTGATACTACAGAAAAATTCATTGGACTTCGACTCAGACTTCTTCTTGCATTCCCGGCGGTGGTCTTGCAGGCCGTAAGCGTTAGATATTCATTTTCACACAGCTTTGTTTCAGAGTTGTTTGCTCTTTAGAAGGAGGAACGGACCAAAGCACAAAGTGGCACATGAAGAACTAGGAAGGAAATAAAGCACGTAAGCATGACAATGATTCATTTACCTGAAATATTATAATCTGCAGAGAATACACAGTTTTACCTCGGATGCTCCAGTGCTTTGAACGATCTTGCAGTCTTCTCCGTTCACTCCAGCTCTAACAGCTGGACAGCTTGTCTTCCCAATGAAGACATCCATTATGTAGAGAATTCCCTCAAGCACCTAGAGCAAGAACAAAACCAACTTATACTCCTGTGTCAAGTGTCGAGTGTTGCCTTTATCCTGAAATAAAGGTCACATTTTCCTCTCATCTGCTCGGAGCTCTAACCCAGGTGAAGCCACTGTGCAAAGCTCCTTGCTTCTGCCAGAGTTGTGCAGAAAATGAGGCTCCTTTGTCTGGATCGCCTGTCAACACCACCCCACACTCCGGTTCCTCCTTACATTTCAAAACGTGTTCTCCGTTCATCCAAACTTCCGAGCTGTGTAACACAGCACACAGAGCTCAGCATTTCTATCACAAATCACAAGAGATTCTGCAGATGCTGGAAATCCAGAGCAACACTCAAAGAATGCTGGAAAGATTCCACAGGTTCAGGCAGCAGTGACATAATTATTCAATTATTCCAATCACTTTACTAATTTTACGTCTTCAATTTGGGTGCTTTCTCAATTATCTTTCTTTGTATCATATTATTATTGTATATTTTTGCACTGTATCAGTGTTCCTCAGTTTGATCTGGGTTTTTTTTTATCTGTAGTTATGTAGAAAATGTATAAAAAAACTAATTTAAAAAATTATTCCAATCATTTAATGGCAGCATTTCAACTATTACTTCTGTACAACCGTAGGGCAAATAGTTCATGGGGTTTAACAGAGTTCCTAGCCATTTATTACACAGTGATTACAGGGTCTGAACTGTGGCGCTTCCCCACACTCTTACAGTGACTACACCCAGAGTCAATGCATCCCTGACAGGCTCATAATGAATGGGAATATGCCATTTGGACCCATTCACAGCAATCCCATGCACTTTTATGCAAAGACAATTCAAGTGCTTGTCCATTCCCTGTTCCAGAGCAGGGAATGGACTGCATGCATCGCTCTCTTTCAAGCAGTGTATTCCAGGTACTCACCATTCTCTGGGTGAACGAGGTCCCCTCTGAACTACCTTCCAAATCTCTTACCTCTTACCTTTAATCTACATCCTCTGTTTTTATTTACCCATATGACCAAACAGCCTCCTAACCCTGTAACGTCACACTAACCAATACTCAACTAACTTGCCTCCCTCCTAGCGGGAAATAGAGCCTTTTAATTCAAACAGTTTTGATTGAGGTTGTGGATAAAGTAAGTTCTGCAGACTTTACCTGTGCCTTGGTATCCACATACTGCATGATCCTGAACAGAGAGCCTTTCTCGGAGCTGAATTGTTCCAGGGCCAAATTTGCAATATACTGCAGCTGCTTGTCGTTTGTGTCAACTTTCAGAAGCAATGGGTTGCCATGCTGAGATTGGGCAAGCTGCTCTATCTCTTGAACTCGGTGCCTGGTCTCAGCGCAGACAGACAGAAGAACGACAGAGAAGACAGCGAATGCCAACTGCCAGGCAGCCATGATCTCTTTGTGTCGATCACTGAACAGACAGAGGAGCGACCAGCTGCCCTGTTCTTATACCATCACAAATCAGGGGAGTGACGATGATTCTCTATTTGATTAAACATTAAGCAGGTGATATTTGGGGCATTTGCAAGATAAGAAATAATTAAATGATTTCTTAAAGCAAATAGGAGTGGTTGTGTGTGTGTGTGTTTTACTTTTAATCAAGTTACTCACATCCCTAATCAGATATGATTCCAACAGCACCATGTTGGGAAGTTTTGCTCAATAATTCAGCGATCCAAGGCGAGCAGTCTCCAACATCCGCTCAGTGCCAGAGGGGAAAATGTACTTATCAGGAATCCTCCGTTCTGTTGTTATCCAGTTTGCTTGGAGCTCAGCCCCATGCTTGGTGTCCCCTGTGAAGTGACCAGCAATGTGATCAATTATAGACCTTCATCAAAAAGCATTGACTCAGTATCCTCACTTTATTAGATGTGTCGAGAGACAGAGAACAGAAACTCTCTGTAGATCCCACCGTTCACCCACACACCAGAGGTATTTTCCCCTGGCCAATACACTAATGTGCACGTGGAGGCCACTTCATGAGGTTCACCTGCTGCTTAATGCAAATGTCTAATTATTCTTGGTCAGACCCCACTTAGAGCACTGTGCTCAGTTCTTGTCACCTCACTACAGGAAGGATGTGGATACTATAGAGAGAGTGCAGAGGAGATTTACAAGGATGTTGCCTGAATTGGGGAGCATGCTTTATGAGAATAGGTTGAGTGAGCTTGGCCTTTTCTCCTTGCAGTGATGAAGGATGAGAGGTGACCTGATAGAGGTGTATAAGATGATGAGGGGCATTGATTGTGTCGATAGTCAGAGGCTTTTTCCCAGGGCTGAAATGGCTTAACACGAGGTGGCATAGTTTTAAGGTGCTTGGAAGCAGGTACCAAGGAGATGTCAGGGGTAAGTTTTTTACACAGAGAATGGTGAGTGTGTGGAATGGGCTGCCGGAAATGGAGGTGGAGGCGGAAATATTTGGGCCTGTTAAGAGACTCTTGGATAGGTACATGGAGCTTAGAAAAATAGAGGGATATGGGTAACCTGAGGTAACTTCTAAAGTAAGTAAATGTTCAGCACAGCATTGTGGGCTGAAGGGCCTGTATGGTGCTGTCGGTTTTCTATGTTTCTATGTTTTCTTCTCAGGCCAGACCAAATCTATTCATCCCTTGTGGTAACCTGTCTTGCCTGGAACCAGCCCAGTGAACCTTTGTTACTCTCCTTCCAGTGCAAGGACCAAAACTCTCCACAGGTCTAGAGATACACAAAAAGAATAAGGCATTTTGACTCTGACATTCAAATCCTCTCCTGAGAAAGGTCATAATGCCGGCATTGTGCATTTGATTTAATGTATTTTCGATGCTGGTTTAATCTGTTCTTATTTAATGGATGTACGTTCATGGTATTCCACTGCTGTAGCCCATCCATTTCAGGGTTCAACATATTGTGCTGTCAGGGAATCTCTTCTGTGTAATGTTTATTTGAGTTACTGTCACCTTCCTGTCAGCTTGAACTAGTCTGGCCGTTCTCCTCTGACCTCTCTCATTAACAAGGTGTTTTCACCCACAGAACTGAACTGCCACTCACTGGATGATTTGTTTCTCACACCATTCTCTGTAAACTCTAGAGATTGGTGTGCATGAAAATCTCAGGTGATCAGCAGTTTCTGAGATACTCAAGCCACCCCATCTGGCACCAAAAATCATTCCACGGTCAAAGTCACTTAGATCCAATTTCTTACCTATTTGATGTTTGGTCTGAACAACAATTGAACATCTTGAACATGGCGACATGCTATTCTGCATTGAGTTGCTGCCACGTGACTGGTTGATTAGATATTTACATTAACAAGGTGGTGTACCTAATAAAGTGGCCACTGAGCAGATGTATTATTTTTGAAATGAGTCATGACTTTGATGATAAACAGATGTGAGGTCAATTTGCTGTGACTAACACTTAGAGTTTGTAACCCAATTTTGCAATCGATACTCCTGTTTACAAATATAACTAATATGCTATTTCTGTTTAAAGTTTTGAACTCAGACTCGAGGAAGCATTGAATGATATATGATGCTAGAAACACTAATCTCAATCAGTTGTAGCTGAATTAGGTGGGATCGATCCTTGGTTGCTGGGAGGTGGGAGGGGTCAGAGATATTGTGCTGCAATCTTTCATAGGAGAAGGCAGAACTGCTGCAAATATTTCGTAGGCAGTCCTCGGGTTTCCGTGTGCCCATCTTCATACAGAAGAGCTCTCATAATATTAACACATTCAAAAGTCCAGCGTATGCAGTTACGTTCATTCCTACAGATGGCAGAACGAACCACCTCTCTCTCCCCCCACTTCCAGTATTGTTCCTAATTATCAATCTTATGTGCTTTGATGTTATTCATTAAAATAATGTGGAGATATGGTTACCATATTGAATGATTTAAGGTCATGGCTTAGAAGCAGCTTTAGGCCATTTGGCCCATCGAGTCTGCTCTACCATTCCATCATGGCTGACTTATTATCCCTCTCAAACCCATACTCCTGCCTTCTCCCCGTAACCTTTGATGCCCTGACTAATCAAGACCCTATCAATCTCCACTTTAAATATACCCAATGACTTGGCCTCCACAGCCATTTGTGATAATAAATTCCACAGATTCACCACCCTCTGCCTAAAGGAATTCCTCCTCATCTCTGTTCTAAAGGATCATCCTTGTAGTCTGAGGCTCTACCCTCTGGTCCTCGACTCCACCACTATAGGAAACATCGTATCCACATCCACCCTATCAAGGCCTATCTCGGGAGTTGATGTGCCTGTTCCATTTTTGATTGGTTTTGTTGTGTGCAGGAGGAAAGATTTGGGAATTGATGTGCCTGCTCCGTTTTTATTCGATTTTTTTGTGCGGGAAGGGGGGATTCGGGGTCGATGTGCCTGTTCAGCCCCACTGGTTTCCTTGCCTGTGTAAGTCTCGGGAACACGCACTCCAGTCCCGCCAAACCCGTGAGATTGAGAAAGCTTGCCCACCCCAAACCCCGGTCTGCGTGGATGTGATTTGCAGCCCTGTTACATCTCAGTGCCAAGAACTAACAAACAGCACACCGTCTACGATTAAAGGAATTATATTTATGAATCTTAACTAAAGGGTTTGTAAAGAAAGAAAAAAACCCAAAAAGGTCTCATTATAATTAAACAGTCAAATGTGCCCATGTTGCAGCTCAACTCTTTCAAAAAGTAATATTCACCGATCCTCAGTCGACTGCAGCACGTTCTCCATCGAATCTCGGTCCCCCACCGGCTGTCTCCAGCATCCTCATCACCCACTGAACAAATAGCCAGCTCACTTTCCAAAGCACCCAACCAAACCCCGAACACAGCTACGACAGGAAGACCATTCCGTTAGCAGTGAAACCCTTCCCATGACCTTGAGATAATTTGCCACCCCTTCATACAAAGCATAGAGTCCAACACAGTTGTGACATAGCTCACCAAGGGGATAGGTGCCACATTCTGTTCCCCGGCTCTGACATAGGCCAGTCTGTCTGGGGCTTTCCTGACTCTTTGGGACCTCCTAATCCCATCATCTACTTCTTCAGCTTCAGACACTCCCTGGGCTCTTCTCTGTCTACCCGGGGAGGCTCCTGCCTGTCCATTACTCGCACTTTCCGACAACTCAGGTCTCCTCGTCATTTAGCTGAGCTCACCTGAAGCCCAGTCACTTTCGAGCCCAGCCTCCCGTGATTATCTAACCGCAAACCTGCCTGTCCACTGCTAGTCCCCTCAATTGTGAGATGGGTTGGGAAACTCTTCGTCAATTACTGGGGAGGTTGAGAAGGGCAGCGTATACCACACCGCCACTTACGCATCCTCCAAGTCTGTATCACATTCAGGGGTGGGGTCCAGTCTAATCCTTCCCACTGCTGGTCGTTCAGCTCCTCCACATTGCCGAAGAGGTGTCGGCTCCAGGTCAACCCGCACCTCTTGTCCCAGAAGCAGCAGGTGGTTCCAATGGCGAATCTTGACAGGCCCATTCCCACTCTCTGCTTTCCGCCAGAAAACTGGTACGTTTGGCATCTGACTCTCCACCACATAATAGGGTGTAGCTGCCCAGCGGACAGACAACTTACGCTTCCCAGGGAGCCCCAAATTCTTTACCAGGACCCGGTCTCCAGACATTAGTTGGGACAACCTAACCTTTTGATCATACCTCCTCATAGTTCCTTGATTCTGCTTGGTAGCCGCGACCTCAGCTAATTCATGCCTTTGTCAGCAGGTTCGGATACGGCCCAAGTTGCGAAATGAGAGACACTGAAACGGGTCGATAGTTCACAAAACTTTAATGCGAACGGCGTTCAAGGGGAAGTAAAACAATAAACGCTAGGCCAAACAGGGCCGTTAACTAAAACTCTCAAACAGGAAAGAACATCTGATTATTAAACGAATACCGCTTGTCCAGAGTCAACTCTCCACAGTCCAATTTCTCAGGCAAACAAAAGCGAAGCATTGCTGTGCTGCGCCCAAGTCTCGACAAGCACTATGACAACAAGAATGGACTGAAATACTATCATAGTTAATATTAATCCGCTGACACGTGCACATTCACAAGCGCAATTGCGCATCTGAATCCGTGATTTTTGAAAACCCTTCTCAGCTCCCTTCTCACGTCAGACACATACTTCAGATGAGTCTTCGGTGGCAGATCTTCCTCACCAGTCCCAAAGCAAAGGTCGATGGGCAACCTCGCCTCCAGCCCAAACATCAGATAATATGGCGAGTACCCGGTAGCTTCATTTCATGTTGGGTTGTCGCAGTGGGCCAAATGTCCAATATGTCGACTCCACTTGTTCTTCCTGCTGATCTCCAGGGTCCCCAGCATGTCTAGCAAGGTCCAATCAAACGTCTTGGGCTGGGGATCACCCTGTGGGTAATAAAGCGTAGTCCTCGACTTCTCGACCCCAACCACGCTCAGTAACTTGTGGATGAGCCTGCTCTCGAAATCCCGTCCCTCATCACTATGTATCCACCTGGGGAGGCCAGAATAAATGGAATACTTCTCCATAACACTATGGCCACCATGGACACCCTCTAGTACTTGGTAGGGAAAGCCTGCGCATATCTGATGTAGTGATCCGTGATGACTACGACAATCGCCGTGGTGCTGGCATCAGGTTCTATGGACAGGAAATCCACACACACCGGGTCCAGGGCCCCGCGCTCTGCAAGTGGGACAACGGAACAGCCCTCGTAGGCAGCATCTTCCTCCATATACGTCAAATGGGCGACTTGCTGTACTTGTCGGCCTCCAGCTTCTTTCGGGGTCAGTGGAACCGATCTCTCAGCGATCCATAGGTCTTGTCAACCCCCAAGTGTCCAGAATCATCAGAAAGTGATTTCACACAACCCTCCAATACTTCTCAGGCAGAACCAGCTGGGAACGCCGAGGTCGGTCCGGAGGTGACGTGACCCGGTATAGGAACCGGTTCCTCAACTCCAGCCTTGGCCATTCTGTCAGTAGTAGAGGCACTGCCCAGTGTTTCATCTTGTCTGTTTGAGTCATGTCCCCTTTCGCAACTGCTGACCAAACAGTAGCAATTCCCGGGTCATCTCACCGAGCAGATGTCAATCCCGGCAACTGCTTTGTAGTCAGAGTGGTCAGGTTGTCGTGAGCTTCTGGAATGGCGCCATCAGAAGCTCCGAATTGATCTACCGCTCGATTCTGCCCCTAACTTCTCTCTGCCTTCACCGTGATGGAAAACTGGCACCTGGGGCAGGAACACTCTCCCTCTCTCTGTCCCTGTCCAGCCCTTCATGAGCACATCGAGACAACGAATCGGTATCAATGTTCCGACTCCCCGGCCCGTCCTTCAGGCTGAAATCATAGGCAAACAATGCCACCAGCCACCAATGGCCTGTGGCATCCAGTTTCACTGAGGTCAGGATATAAGTTAATGTTGTCCGTCCTCACTTCAAACATATACATAGTTTATCCACCACAGCCCATTTCAGTGCAGGAACAATCATCTGTGCATGGGGTAGCTTCGCTCAGGGAGTGACAGATTCCAGCTGACAAACGTGACTGGTCTCAGCCTGGTGGCCTGATCCTGATACAGGACACCCCCGAGCCCTCTCTGCTGGTATCTGGATACAATCGGGGGTCCGCAAACGCCAGCACAGCTGCTTCAGCAACTGAAAGCCTCTTCACATTTCGCATCCCATCTCGCTCCAAAAGGCTCCAAAGGACTAAGATCATCTTTACCCTCCTTTTCTTTCCTCCTCCTCCTCCCTTTCTTCCCCAAGGGAGGGTAACCGCACGGAAGCTGATTTGAAGGGTGAATCACTTTAAAGTAGTCCTTTACAAACCCCCAACAGTGCCCAGAGAGCCCGAGGAATGAGGTCAGGGTACTCACAGTCGGGGGCCTTGGCCAGGTGGTCGCCGCCTCGATCTTTGCCGGATCCACCATGTGGACTATGTGCCCAACATAGCTGAGAGACGTCTTGCAGAACTGGAAACTTTTAACCCTTCAGCTCTCAGGAGGCCCAGCATCCTCAGTAGCCTCACTTTTGTCCCTCCAAGGTGGACCGGAACTCTGAGTGGACTCAGTGATGATCCCAGCTTCCTTCGGCTTCCGCAGATGCTGCCGAGCACCCTCCACCTCTGCAGGCCCAGTCTCCAAGACCCTTCTCTCAACCCTCTGTCACCCGGATGGTGTGGCGAGTGATCGTGGAACAACCCATATCAAGCTCATCAGTAGAAAAGACACCTTCCAGCTTCAACATCTTCTCCATCAACCTCCTCTTCCGCCCTCCAGGCACTGGGGAGTTGAATGACCCCGCAGCCAACTCTCCCCCTTTCGGAGAGAGTTTCTTCCCAGCCTGTCCCACAGGGACACGAGATCGCCGTGACCATCGGCATCCCCTGCCGGAGGGTGACCTCCCACTCCGAAATGTTCCTGACATTCGCTCTCATCCTGTTCAGCCGAGGGCTCCAGTACCCCAGCAGGGAATCGCGAGTCCTCTTCGTGCTCTTCCGCCGAGAGGGCCTCGGCATCGGGCATTCCGGGAAATACGGGGATTCCCATCACTCTCACTACTTCCCCAGGTCGTAACACGACTGGTTGAGACCGCGTGAACCACCCAGTCCCTCGCTTATCCTCATCGCCCAGCCCAGCGGCCCACGCTCTTCCTCAAAAACAGCTCTGAACACGGAGTGAACGGACAGCATTTTCGGAAAGCTCTCTCCAACTTGCGCCTTGCGGGCTCCCACTAAGCTCCTCACAATAGGAGTATTTGCCCCTCATGAATTGCAGTTTTGCCCTTCTCAACGGGGTCTCATACTCCTCTTCCCCTGGGGTGGGCTTTGTTCCTGACAACATGCTGAGCCTGCAGTGACTGGGACTCTGAACCTGGACACTTTGCCAGGGAGGTGAGGACCGACTCAGAAAGCTCAGCACTCATTACATCCTCTACATCAGACCATTCCTACCCCTCGCGCCGCAAAAGCCCCCAGCTACGGGAATCTCAGCCTGCCATTCATCACGCCCTCCTCCCGGTCCCAATAGGACCAGCCAGTCCCACTGCCGATTCTTCAGCGCTAAGTCTGAACCAAAGCAAAGTCTTTGCCCGCCATTTCATCAAACCTCTGCTCCATAATTAACAATTCATTGGGACTACAAATGCCTACCCCACTCAACACACATGCATTCATTACCAGTAACTCCGCATCGTAATCACTCTACCGGACAACAGTTTAACACACAACCCACTGGATCAACGCTCATGGCAATCACACAGCATCCAATGAAACCGATCCGAGACTATCCGCCCGCAGATGAAATCCCGCCCGCTTCTTTGGCTGTGTGAACCTGGGGAGTACACACTCCGGTCCGGCCAAACCCCGTGAGCTTGAGACGCTCTCCCACCCCAAACCCCGGTCTGTGTGGAATTTGCTGCCCTGTACAACTCAGTGCGAAGAAACAGCAGACAACACACTCCATACGATTAAAGGAATTATATTTATACATTTTAACTAAAGCTTCAGTAACGAAAAAGAACAAAACAACAAACAAAAAGGTCCCTTTATTATTAAACAGTTACATTTGCCCATGTTGGAGCTCAGCTCCTTCAAAAAGTAATGTTCACCGATCCTCAGTCGACTGCGGCCATTCTCCATTGGATCTCGGTCCCCCACGGATCGATCATACCTCCGGGTCTGTCCAGCATCTTCACTCTTCACCCACTGAACAAAGACCCAGCTCACATTCCGCAGCACCCGTTATCTCCACCCAAACCCCCAACACTGCTTCCACAGAAAGACCATTCCGTTCGCAGTCAAACCTTCCCGGGGGCGGGGGTTCATTTGTTCTTCTGTGTGAGGAGGGGGATTCGGGGGTCGATGTGCCTGTCCCGTTTTTGTTTGTTTTAGACAATAAAGAATAGGTGCAGGAGTAGGCCATTCGGCCCTCCTAGACAGCACCGCAATTCACTGTGATCATGGCTGATCGTACATAATCAGTACCCCGTTCCTGCCCTCTCCCCATATCCCTTGACCCCGCTATCTATAAGAGCTCTATCTAACTCTCTCTTGAAAGCATCCAGAGACTTGGCCTCCACTGCCTACTGGGGCAGAGCATTCCACATATCCACCATTCTCTGGGTGAAAAAGTTTTTCCGCATCTCAGTTCTAAATGGACTGCCCCTTCTTCTTAAACTGTGGCCTCTAGTTCTGGACTCACCCATCAGCGGGAACGTGCTTCCTGCCTCCAGCATGTCCAATCCCTGAATAATCTTATATGTCTCAATCAGATCCCCTCTCATCCTTCTAAAGCCCAGTGGCTCCAATCTTTCAACATATGACAGTCCCGCCATTCTGGGAATTAACCTTGTGAACCTACGCTGCACTCCCTCAATAGCAAGAATGTCCTTCCTCAAATTTGGAGACCAAAACTGCACACAATACTCCAGGTAGGGTCTCACCAGGGCCCTGTACAGCTGCAGAAGGACCTCTTTACTCCTATACTCAATTCCTCTTGTTATAAAGGCCAGCATGCCATTAGCTTTCTTCACTGCCTGCTGTACCTGCATGCTTGCTTTCATTGACTGATGTACAAGAACACCTAGATCTCATTGTACTTTCCCTTTTCCTAACTTGACTCCATTTAGATAGTAATCTGCCTTCCTATTCTTGCCACCAAATTGGAAGAACTCACATTGAACCACATTAAACTGCATTAAACTGTTTTCTGTGTGGGGAGGGGGATTCGGTGGGGGGGGATGATCGTGCCGCAGTGCCTTTCTTTCTTGCTCTCATGGTGACTGGCAGAAGAAGAATTTCCGAGTTGTATACTTTGACAATAAACTAACTTTGAACGTTTGAATCTTTATTTTCTGGCTTATGGATATCTGTAAAAACGGAGCCCCATTGATTCCCTAGTGATGTCCTGTATCTTTAGTGAAGAAGGCATTTAACCACTGGGTGGATGAGGAGTCAAAGCTAGAATGGACCAAACCTTGGAGAAATGCGAGACTGTGTTCAAGACATCTATGTAAGTTAATCAGTAACTACACAATAATTTTATTAAAATTAATCTACAATTGGATGCATGCCTGAATGAATGGAGTGATGGAATAATTTGATGTATTATAGTACAACGGCCAGGAATTGCATGCATCAGAAAAGCGTAGGAGCTGGTTGTGAGGTGGGGCAAGGTTTTTAAACTAAATCCACACAATGAATTGACTCTTCAAAGCATTCAATTTCTGTATGATTGCCAAAGCATCAGGACACTCGGCTTATTTAATCAAATGATTCATTGTACAGTCAGATAAAAAGGAATTGCATTATTATTGATACTACAGAAAAATTCATTGGACTTCGACTCAGACTTCTTCTTGCATTCCCGGCGGTGGTCTTGCAGGCCGTAAGCGTTAGATATTCATTTTCACACAGCTTTGTTTCAGAGTTGTTTGCTCTTTAGAAGGAGGAACGGACCAAAGCACAAAGTGGCACATGAAGAACTAGGAAGGAAATAAAGCACGTAAGCATGACAATGATTCATTTACCTGAAATATTATAATCTGCAGAGAATACACAGTTTTACCTCGGATGCTCCAGTGCTTTGAACGATCTTGCAGTCTTCTCCGTTCACTCCAGCTCTAACAGCTGGACAGCTTGTCTTCCCAATGAAGACATCCATTATGTAGAGAATTCCCTCAAGCACCTAGAGCAAGAACAAAACCAACTTATACTCCTGTGTCAAGTGTCGAGTGTTGCCTTTATCCTGAAATAAAGGTCACATTTTCCTCTCATCTGCTCGGAGCTCTAACCCAGGTGAAGCCACTGTGCAAAGCTCCTTGCTTCTGCCAGAGTTGTGCAGAAAATGAGGCTCCTTTGTCTGGATCGCCTGTCAACACCACCCCACACTCCGGTTCCTCCTTACATTTCAAAACGTGTTCTCCGTTCATCCAAACTTCCGAGCTGTGTAACACAGCACACAGAGCTCAGCATTTCTATCACAAATCACAAGAGATTCTGCAGATGCTGGAAATCCAGAGCAACACTCAAAGAATGCTGGAAAGATTCCACAGGTTCAGGCAGCAGTGACATAATTATTCAATTATTCCAATCACTTTACTAATTTTACGTCTTCAATTTGGGTGCTTTCTCAATTATCTTTCTTTGTATCATATTATTATTGTATATTTTTGCACTGTATCAGTGTTCCTCAGTTTGATCTGGGTTTTTTTTTTATCTGTAGTTATGTAGAAAATGTATAAAAAAACTAATTTAAAAAATTATTCCAATCATTTAATGGCAGCATTTCAACTATTACTTCTGTACAACCGTAGGGCAAATAGTTCATGGGGTTTAACAGAGTTCCTAGCCATTTATTACACAGTGATTACAGGGTCTGAACTGTGGCGCTTCCCCACACTCTTACAGTGACTACACCCAGAGTCAATGCATCCCTGACAGGCTCATAATGAATGGGAATATGCCATTTGGACCCATTCACAGCAATCCCATGCACTTTTATGCAAAGACAATTCAAGTGCTTGTCCATTCCCTGTTCCAGAGCAGGGAATGGACTGCATGCATCGCTCTCTTTCAAGCAGTGTATTCCAGGTACTCACCATTCTCTGGGTGAACGAGGTCCCCTCTGAACTACCTTCCAAATCTCTTACCTCTTACCTTTAATCTACATCCTCTGTTTTTATTTACCTATATGACCAAACAGCCTCCTAACCCTGTAACGTCACACTAACCAATACTCAACTAACTTGCCTCCCTCCTAGCGGGAAATAGAGCCTTTTAATTCAAACAGTTTTGATTGAGGTTGTGGATAAAGTAAGTTCTGCAGACTTTACCTGTGCCTTGGTATCCACATACTGCATGATCCTGAACAGAGAGCCTTTCTCGGAGCTGAATTGTTCCAGGGCCAAATTTGCAATATACTGCAGCTGCTTGTCGTTTGTGTCAACTTTCAGAAGCAATGGGTTGCCATGCTGAGATTGGGCAAGCTGCTCTATCTCTTGAACTCGGTGCCTGGTCTCAGCGCAGACAGACAGAAGAACGACAGAGAAGACAGCGAATGCCAACTGCCAGGCAGCCATGATCTCTTTGTGTCGATCACTGAACAGACAGAGGAGCGACCAGCTGCCCTGTTCTTATACCATCACAAATCAGGGGAGTGACGATGATTCTCTATTTGATTAAACATTAAGCAGGTGATATTTGGGGCATTTGCAAGATAAGAGATAATTAAAAGATTTCTTAAAGCAAATAGGAGTGGTTTGTGTGTGTGTGTTTTACTTTCAATCAAGTTACTCACATCCCTAATCAGATATGATTCCAACAGCACCATGTTGGGAAGTTTTGCTCAATAATTCAGCGATCCAAGGCTAGCAGTCTCCAACATCCGCTCAGTGCCAGAGGGGAAAATGTACTTATCAGGAATCCTCCGTTCTGTTGTTATCCAGTTTGCTTGGAGCTCAGCCCCATGCTTGGTGTCCCCTGTGAAGTGACCAGCAATGTGATCAATTATAGACCTTCATCAAAAAGCATTGACTCAGTATCCTCACTTTATTAGATGTGTCGAGAGACAGAGAACAGAAACTCTCTGTAGATCCCACCGTTCACCCACACACCAGAGGTATTTTCCCCTGGCCAATACACTAATGTGCACGTGGAGGCCACTTCATGAGGTTCACCTGCTGCTTAATGCAAATGTCTAATTATTCTTGGTGTAAGATGTAAGTGACCATGCACCTATATATTTATCTGTTGATTTTGACCTACATCCAAAGAATACTATGTGGAAACTAAAGTCAAGTCTACTCAATGATTTAAGGAACAAATTAAAAAATTATTTTAAGTCTTTACTTAGAATTCAATGATAATGGAGAGGTTTCACTTCCCATTCTATGGGATACTCTGAAAGCTGTCTTAAGAGGGAAATTATAGCGATATCTCCCTATAAGAAAAAAATAAGGAATAAAACATTAGAGGAATTACAAAAAAGGCTGAAGGAACTAGAGAAAAAAAACAAATTGAGTTTGGCACAGGATATTTTAGAGGAAATTTTAAAAATTAGGATTGAAATTAATAGCTTGGTTACACAAGAAATTAGAAAAAATGTAATGTTTCTGTAACAAAGAAAATGGATCTAAATCTATGAAAATACTGGTGTGGAAACTGAAAAAAAAAGATAGCAGAAAATACAATTCATAAAATTAGGGATCCAAGAACAAAAGTGATAAAAAATAAGCTAAGTGAAATTCAAGAAGCGTTTGAAATGTTTTATAAAACTCTATATTCCAAAATTCCAAGGGGAAGCATAACCCATACTGACACCTTCCTGAATTCTCTAGAGTTACCCACTTTAAGTGAAGAAGAAAATAGAAGGATGACTGCTGACATAACTGAAGTTGAATTAAAAGCTGCAATTAGTAGGCTTAAATTAAGCAAGTCACGAGGATCAGATGGGCATACAGCAGAGTGGTATAAAGAATTTAGAAATGAGTTAATTCCTGTTTTACCCCCCACACTGAACTGGGCTCTAAAAAGGGCAAAAGTGTCACCTAGCTGGAAGTAGGCGATAATCTCAGCTATACCAAAAGAAGGCAAGGATAAAATGGAATGCGGGTCATTTAGACCAATATCTGTTCTTAATGTAGATTATAAAATATTTACCTCCATCATGGCCAAATGATTAGAAGAGTTTCTACCCACACTGATACATTTACTTTACTTTTACTTTACTTTATTGTCACCAAACAATATTTGTGATAAATATCACAACAGTGATATTTGATTCTGCGTTTCATGCTCCATGAAGTACAAATCAAAGTAAATATAATAAAAATTTAAATTATAAATCATAATTAGAAAATAAGAAAGGGAAAGAAAGGTAATGCAAATCAGGTCTGGATATTTGGAAGGTACGGTCCAGATCCAGGTCAGGATTCGTTCAGCAGTGTTAACACAGTTGGAAAGAAGCTGTTCCCAAATCTGGCTCTACGAATCTTCAAGCTCCTGAACCTTCTCCTGGAGGGAAGAGGGACAAAAAGTGTGTTGGCTGGGTGGGCCGTGTCCTTGATTATCCTGGCAGCACTGCTCCGACAGTGTGCGGTGTAAAGTGAGTCCAAGGATGGAAGATTGGTTTGTGTGATGTGCTGGACTATGTTCATGATCTTCTGCAGCTTTTTCGGTCTTGGACAGGACAACTTCCATACCAGGTTGTGATGCACCCTAGAAGAATGCTTTCTACAGTGCATCTATAAAAATTAGTGAGGGTTTTAGGGGACAGGCCAAATTTCTTCAGCTTTCTCAGGAAGTAAAGGCACTGGTGGGCCTTCTTGGCAGTGGACTCTGCTTGGTTAGACCAAGTCAGGTCATTTGTGATATTCACCCTGAGGAACTTAAAGCTTTTGACCTGTTCCACCTGCGCATCACCGATGTAGATGGGGTTGTGCAGTCCGCTACTGAAGTCAACAACCAATTCCTTCGTCTTGCTGACGTTGAGGGATAGGTTATTGTCTTCGCACCATGCCACCAGATTCTTAATTTCCTCTCTGTACTCAGACTCATCATTACCCAAGATGCAGCCTACAATTGTGGTGTCATCAGCAAACTTATATATTGAGTTTGATGGAAACTTGGCTACACAATCATGGGTGTTCAGTGAGTACAGCAGGGGGCTGAGTACACAGCCTTGTGGGGCACCAGTGCTCAGAGTGATTGTAGAGGAGAGCTTGTCCCCTATTTTTACAGCCTGGGTCCTGTCTGTGAGGAAGTTGAAGATCCAGCTGCAGATCTGAGTGCTAAGACCCAGGTTCCAGAGCTTAGGAATCAGTTTATTTGGAATGATGGTATTAAAGGCAGAGCTGTAGTCAATGAAAAGGAGCCTTACATATGTGTCTTTATTCTCCAGTTGTTCTAAGGAGGAAAATAGTACCAGAGAGATGGCATCTGCCATTGACTTGTTGCTCCGGTAGGCGAATTGCAAAGCATTGAGGTTGACCGGTAGGTTATGGTTGATGTTTGCCATAACCAATCGCTCGAAGCACTTCATAGCAATTGATGTCAGAGCCACAGGTTGATCATCATTCAGGCATGCCATCTTGCTTTTCTTCGGCACCGGGATTATCGTTGCCTTCTTAAAACACGAGGGGATCTTAGACTGAAGCAGGGAGCAGTTGAAGATATCAGCAAACACTCCAGCTAACTCACTTGCACAGGCCTGGAGAACCCGTCCCGGGACGCCTTCCTTGGACTTATCTTCAGGAAGGCTCTTCTAATGTCTTCCTCGGTGATGATGAATCTCGATGCCACCAGGTCCGGTTCATCCGGAGAGGGCGGGACATAATGAACAGACACATTTTATACGACAACGCCAAACACAAGGCAATATACGAAGGACACTTCACATTATGGATCATATTAAAAAAATGAAATCGAAGCAATAATGATAAGTGTGGATGCTGAGAAGGCATTTGATTCGGTTAATTGGAATTTTCTTTACAGAGTTTTACATAGATTTGGTCTACATGACACAATTATTAAAACTACACAGGCACTATGTGACAATCCTCCTGCTAGGATTAAAATCAATGGATATTTATCTAATAGTCTTACCCTAGAAAGGGGCATGAGACAGGGTTGTGCATGGTCACCGCTACTCTTCACACTGTATCTGGAACCATTAGCTCAATACATCAGACAAAATGAAGATATCAGGGGAATTCCTATTAAAGGGACAGATCATAAATTTGCCTGTTACGCGGATGACATTTTGATCTATCTAGGGCAACCAACATACTCTTTACCTAAATTGATGCAATCCTTTGAACAATATGGCCAATTATCAGGATACAAGATCAACATAGATAAAACCCAACCACTTTCATATTACTATAGCCCACCAAGAGAAATTGAAAGTCAATACCCCTGGGCCATGGCAAACAAAGTCTTTCAAATATTTGGGCATCATTATGCCAAAAGATTTGGCAAAATTATCAGAATGCAATTATCAGCCTATATATAAAGAAATTAAGGAAGATATGGCAAGATGGAACCTAATTCCTTTTCTTGGTCTCAGTTCAAGGATTGAATCTATTAAAATAAATATACTGCCCAGACTACTATATCACTTTCAGACCCTACCAATAGAGATTAACCAAAATCAATTTAATGAATGGAACAAGATGCTATCAAGATATATATGGCAAAGTAAAAGGCCTAGAGTTCATTTCAAAACTTTGCAGTTAGCAAAGGAAAAGGGGGAAATGGGCCTACCTTCTCTTAGAGATTATTATTTTGCAGCACAGTTGAGAGCTGTGATATGTTTGTGCAACCCATCATATGACGCTCAATGGAAAAACATTGAGGAACGGGTACTTCCCATCCCCATACAAGCAACTTTGACTGGTAACAACCCACAAAGGTACATAAATACTATTGATAACCCATGGGTGAAATTGACTCTTAAAATATGGAAAACTACTATAAAAGAATATAAACTAAAGAGAGACATTGCAATTCTTAAATGGTGTGCATATAACTCGGATTTTACACTGAATAAACTGGAAAGTAAATTTAAGGACTGGACAGCTAAAGGAATAACAGTTCTTTGCAACATAATGAAAGAAGGAACACTGTTCAGTTTTGAAATGCTTAAAGAGAAACACTTGTTAGAAAAACAAGACTTTTATTGGTATTTACAGATGCGACAGTATGTTAATAGGACGCTTAAAAATGTAACCAAGGCAAGTACATGCTTGATAGAGCTCTTTAGAAAAGCATATAATTCAGATAATGGTAGTAGAATCATTTCAAGCGTGTATAAGGGGTTGTCAAATATTAAAACACATTCAACTTCATACATTAAAACAAAATGGGAAAAGGAAGGAGGGATAATTATATATGAGGAAGAATGGACAACAATATGGAGATATCAATGGAAGTGTACCAGTTCACAGAAATGGAGGGAGTTCAGGTGGAAAAACTTGATAAGATATTTTATTACACCCTCTCAGAAATCCCATTATGATAGTAACCTCCCTGTTTGCTGGAGAAGTTGTGGAAATCAAAATACAAACCATTATCGGATTTTCTGGGAATGCCCCGTTACCAAGGACTATTGGAAGGGGGTACACAATGCCCTACAAGACATCTTTAAATGTGAAATACCCTTAAGGAGTAAGACCATATATTTTGGATATATACCTCAAGAATGGTTGAAAAAAGATAAATATTTAATGAATATACTGTTTGTGGCTGGTAAAAAGACTCTTACTAGGAAATAGTTATCACAGGAGAGCCCAACTTTAAATGCATGGATGGAAATTACAATGGACATTTACAAAATGGAGATAACAGCATCTATTAATCATAAGCTGGAACAATTTGATTTTAAATGGTAAAAATGGTTTAATTACATAACACCTCATAGGCCTGATTTTATTCTTACAAGTCAATGAATATGTTGTAAAAAAAGATCACTCCCTACTTTGTACATAGTTTTCTTATTTCAATTATTCTTTCTCTCCTCTCCTTTCTATAAGTGTACACCTCAGATAATTATTATGTAGAGATTTGTGACATATATGATTATATAATATATATGTACAGTATCTGAAATACATCTTATGGAAATGTTTGTTTGATGATAAACTTGAATAAAAAATAAATTACCAAAGAAAAGAAAATTAGAGCCCTCTGGGTCAGGGAAATTCTAGGCAGTCTCTAAAGTAGGTTACATGGTCGGCACAACATTTTGGGCTGAGGGGCCTGTGATGTACTGTAGATTTCTGTGTTCTATGTTCTACCCAATCGTGCCAACAATTCAATGCATAAAAACATACAGACATGGTCAAGAGGTTCATTTGCTGTTTAGACCCAACATCAGAACGGTGGAGAAATGTGATCCAAGTGACTTTGACCTTGCAGTGATTGCTGGTGCCAGATGGGGTGGTTTGAGTATCTCTGAAACCACTGATCACACACAACAGTCTCTAGAGTTAACAGAGAATGGTGTGAAAAACAGAAACTATTCCCAGTGAGCGACAGTTCTGTGATGGAAAACACCTTTGTGATGAGAGATGTCTGAGGAGAATGGCCAGACTACTTCAAGCTGACAGACAGGTGACAGTAACTCAAATAATGGCAGTGGTGTGGTCTGAACGCACAACAGGCAAACCCGGAGGTGAATGGGCTACTGTAGCTCTTTGTGGATGGCCACTTCATTAGGTACAGGAAGCACCTTGTAGAGTGGTCATCGAGTGTGCATTAGGGGAGTCTAGGCAGAACCTGGAGCACCTCTATTCAATCGCTACCACTCGACGAGCCAGAGTCATTCTCCACCATGAAGGTACAGGTACGAGTGTCCACTGCAAAGCTGCTGGCAAGCAAAACAGTGAAGCTGCCGGAAGCAGAGAATGCTGGGGACAGTGTTCTCAGACTTGATTGAGTCTGAGCCTGGCACAGAGGCTCCAGTGCACAGGATTGGAAGAGGCCGCACAGGTTGCAGTCTCAGCCAGCTCCGTTGTGAGCACAACCCTCCCCACCATCCAGGGGTACTGCTTCAAGAGGGCATCCATCACCAGCTGGGACATGCATCTTTCCATTACTGCCATCAGGAGCCTGCAGACTCAATAATTCACTAACAGCTTCTTCCCCTCCATTGGCAGATTTCTGGACAGCATCCTTGTTTTTTTTTGGCATTAGTTACTTATTTTTTGTATTTTCTAGATTTTCATGTATCTGCACCATTCTGCTGCCACAAGACAACACATTTCATTTTCAATCTTTTTTTATTGATTTAGAAAAATAAGGATAAATACAAATTAGAGGAGAAGTTATATCAAATACATGTTTCAATAAAAGTACAAACAAAAAAAGGAGTGTATACTGTCAAAACCATATATAGTATAATATTGAGCTAATATATAAAAGGAACCACAACTCCTCTTAACAATTCATGATAAATGACTAAAATTACTATTATTGAGAAGAAAAAAACCCACTAAAACTAAAAAAAGAAGGCTGGGCAGTCCATTTTGAGGATATAATTACAAAAAAAGGGAAAAGTCCTTCTGGTCAAATCTGAAACATCATGGAGAAGAAAAAAAATTACCTAAAAAAGTGAAAAAAAGAACATTTAAGTCACATGAAAACATTGAATGAAAGGTCGCCAGGTTTGCTCAAATTTTGAAGATGTA